>NW_017257344.1:68723-114480 GCF_001594055.1 Mycetomoellerius zeteki | reverse complement strand
CAGCGGTGAGCGACGAGCGGTAGCCCAATGAGAGCCATGCTTTTGCGTGACATCATTAGTGAAGCATGGCTTTTATTGGGCTACCGCTCGCCGCTCACCGCTACACCGCTCTGGTCTGTAAGCTCCTTTAGACTTGAACTTGAAACGAGGGCACCTCGATCGTAATAGCTTCTCTGTTATCATTGATGGAAGATACATCGGTGATCGATAAGGCAGGGCGCGCGAAGGTGAGTTAGAGGGCGTTGGGGACGCGACTCAATAAAATAGGGAGGCGCGCCGGACGGGCGGTGTTCGCGTAGCGATCGCTGGTGACAAACGGTTGGCGTGTAAACGACGCACCGCGCGATGAGTTTGACAGCGGCAACGATCGACGTCGAGTGACGCGCTTCCTCCTTCTCCTCTTCCTCTTCCTTTACTCCCCTTCGCGTACACCCGGAGTAAAAAAATCCGGAGTAAAAATCCACGAGAGCGACCGTTCGACATGAGACGAGAGAGAGATGCGATCGACGAGAGTCCCGTGACAAAATAAGGTCTCGCCAGGCATTTAGCTGTATTATTATGGCAGAATGGACGAACGTAAATTGCTACCGTTGCTGATACTCTTTCTGGCAGGTAAGAACTTCGCCGAGTGATAATTAACGAAAGAGAGAAAAAGAACGAATGTGTATATGTGTGCGTGAGAAAGGAAGGAAAAGAGAGAGAGAGAGAGAGAGAAAGAAAGAAAGAAAGAAAGAAAGAGATGCACTTCCGTTCGAGGAACAATGCCGTGATCCATATCCAACGATCATGCGATTCGCGATCGTTACGATTCAGGGTCGCAGTTATGTAAAGAGGCTATCTCGCTGTTTTCCGTCACTTGCACTACTTCCGTTGCTATCGCCGCCTGCGTCATTCGCAAGCGTGAGTAATGGCAGTGTGTACGCAGTTTGTGAAACCACCTGCCGAGATCACGACGCAATTCTTCGTCGTCGTCGTGTCTTCTTCCTTTTCGCTAATTTTTTTGTAGATCTTTTCTGAAATGATGCTTCCTGGTTGAATTATTGCATCGCAACAATTAAAGATCTGTTTATCTTAATTATATCTTGAAACGAAATAAATGTATAGTCATATTTTTTGAGAGAAGAATGAAGGAAATAGGATGCGATTAAATTTCGAAATCTGTAATCTGTATAATTCTTATACAATTTTATGTATCCAGCTGTGGTAGCTACTTGTTGGATTACATGTTTGTTTTTGATGGAGCAGTCTCTTCTATTAGGTGTAATGAATTTGTTTATCAATCTGCCTGTCTAGGTCACCTGATTGATAGTCCAATGAAACAGTTATTATTAATGATTATCATTAATAGCCATACAAGACAAGTGTTGATTAGTATTTGTGAACTTGCAGGATGGCAGGAAGCAGTGGCTGTGGTACCAATACGGTACATTGCTGCGGATGTGGGTAAAGATCTGAAACTGGCCTGTGCCGAGGAGAGTGATCTTTTACATTCTGAAGAATTCAATGTGATGTGGATAAGAGAGGGACGGGAGGATGGACAGGCAGAGCGGCTGAAAATTGAACCGAATGGTGCGCTGAAACTGTTAAATGTCAGCGTGGATGACGCCGGCAATTACTCGTGCACCTTGGACGATATTGTGAAAGCTATTATCAATGTGGAAGTCAAAAGTATGTCGTAGCTCAGCCACTTTGATATTATATGAAACAATTTGTGATTGCATATAGCAACGTTTTTTAAATACAGTCAAATATGTTGAAAAAAATGACCAATTAGTTACACGAGTTTTAGATTAATTGACAAATTTTAATTCACGTTTTAGATTTGGTAATAACTTTGGGAATCTTATTCGATCAAGTTTTAGCATAAGCATTGCTCTGTCTATTAGAATAGTCTTAGACTTAATTTTACTATATATTTCTTTTGTGTCTAGCACCTCCCCCAGCCCTGCACAATGTATGGGTCAAGCCATCCACGATATTGGCCAATATTCTCTGGGAAGTGGCTGATACCGGCGGATATCCTATCATAGACTTCACTGCCGAATATCGTTTGAAACCAGTCGCGGGCGAAGATCCGGAAGAATGGAAGCCCATTATTCCGACACACATTCCTCCAAATTCTGTAAATATCTTGATCTCGAAATTGTAATGAAAAAACAGGGATGTTGAAAAAAAAAACGCGATGAGATAACTTGATAATGTTATATAACACTGCAATCATCGCAATAGTGTAACATTGTTTTATTTATAACATTGTATCCGCTTTGATTTCAATTATTCATTAATATAAAAGAATAAATTTTTTTTATAACGTTATAAAGTTATTCCATCCCTTATAAAAAAAAGAGATTAGTTGAATTAAGACTAACGATTGTTTTGTTACTTTAAAGAGACAAATAGATGTGTATCATTTGGTGCCAAACACTACATACTCGTTCCGAGTGTGGGCAACCAATCAGCTGGGAAAAGGAGAGATCGTGGAGGTCGAGGGTCACACGCATTACAGTGTAGAAGAATTGGGTATTTTGTTGCAATTATTATTAAATAATTATTATTAAATAATTACTTTGCGATATAGAAATTTTGTATATAGAGATTATCACTGAAATAAAGTAAGATTTGAACCTTTGTATATATCTGTAGCTGAAACTGTCGTCGTTGTTTAAATTAAAAGATTAAAAAGTAATTATTTATTAAAGTTATATTTGGAAATTACTTATTGAAAGTTATTTGAATATTGAGGCATGTTTGAGTTAAAGGTGATATCAAATCCAAACTTTTATAAATTCGTAATTTTAACGACAATAGTTTTGACACATTCTTCATATGTATATATCATCTTCTGTAGAAATTACAAGATATATCTTTCTATTATATATAATATTTCTTGTACAATATCTAAGCTAAAACTAACGTAACTTTATTATGTGACATAACTAATTTTCAGAGCTCGCCCGACACCTCTTAGCTGGCGTAGAGAATTTCGATACACGCGTCTGGGTGGCAGCCGTAGGTATAGTGATGGGCACACTTATGATTCTTGGTTTAGGTACTTGTTACCTACTGTATCGCGAGTGCAAGGCACCCTGTAAGCATCCTATCTGATAACGTACCGTAAAAGCTTCCGCTTCTACTCTGTCTCTTTACTGCTGCTACTACTATTTTCCGCTGGTGATGATCATAACATTCATGGCCTCTCTAATAAGCACGATGCTCGAGAAAGTCGTTCTCTCTCTCCATAGAAGCCTTCGTGCAAGTTATAGCTGAAGAACATACATCATATTCATTTAACAAACAACAGGACCTGTTAGCATCTTAGTCGGCTAGCTGACTTATCTGTGACTTTAATCTTTGGCTTCTCTCTATTACGCGACAGCCATGTTTTTCGAAAAATTAATATTTTTATAATATCTCGTTTCTGTATATTCTGAGCACTTTGCAAACTTCTCATTAGACTTAACATTTACTGACAAACATTTACGACATCATTTAACGGAAATCTCATTCCATCAATTATATAAATACGACACTTTTCAGATTGCCGCACCGAACACTAACAATGAGCACACAAGTAAAACAATATTTTTATCTTTTACGATATATGGCACATGGAATGAAATATCGAACTATTCAATAGAATTTCCTTGCCGCAGATTTACTTGTCTGATTACTGAATCTTTTTGAATACAAATATTTTCTCTTATTATTCCAATTAGATATTTCTTATGCTGTACATACATAATGTTAACGAGCCTGCCGAAAATAATTTAGTGATGATGAATGAATAGTAAATATTACGATAGTCATAGAAAGCATTATGGTCTAGTTAAGTAATATCGATAAGATCTTTGACATTATCGAGGTAGGTAGGTCAAAGGTAGCAGGTTCATTTGTCAGGCAAACGGCGTTCGATTGGCATCGGAATCTGATAGTCTATTGTTACGTTAATGAGATTATCAATAATCTCAGAAATAATTTGGAAATACGGTAACCGACATGAAATTTCGAGGTGTAAATGGTTTACAATACCTGACAAAGAAAAACCGGTGAAGGGAGAGGGTAGAAGCTAATGAGATCCGTGACCTAGACCAATGAAAATTAATCTCCGTTCCGAAATTGCAGCGCAGCTGGAGGAGCAGGAGGTGATTGAGCTCGTCCCCAACATCATTCTGAATCCGGGATTTTTCGACGAGCGCACCGAGCACGTACCACAAGATGAAAACTTCAACAATCAGACGACTACACGCCTCAACAACAACAGCGTCGTGCAACCTAGACGGCTTTAGCATTTTTTGTTTAGCTTAGACTTGCTCCGCTCCGAAGTGAGTAAATTGGACGTTTTCTACGTCATCTCGAACGTAAGTAACCGAATTTAATCGGAAAGGCCTCGAGTTTGTCTATAAAGAAAGAATGAAAAACGATGATGGACGAAATTGATAGACTAAAAAACGCAAGACTATTAGCGATCATGGCGAAAGGAGAATACGCTTCGGGGAAATTTCGGAACACTTCAGCAGTCCATCAATAGCTTCAAGTGCCTCGCTAGTTTCCTCGACTTTTCTCTTGCAATCAGAGATCGAACGAAAAGAATGGCTTCTATTCTAAAAGGGTTTTCGCCAAAATCCATATCTCTTTAACACGATTTTAAGGATTCCAGTGGGATATTTGTAAAAAATTGCTATTATTCTTGGAAAATTTACAAACAATTTCAAGGATAAAGCGTAAGTAGATTTTTATATGTGCAGTAATATAGAGAAAAGTGTAAAATAGATAGATTAAAGCTCATTTTTGAGAACCTGCGGGAGATGTATCTATCAAAATATAATGATATTAAACGTTATGATTTTAAACTTGTAGAAACAAACGAGACTGTCGAAACAGAAGGAATTGAAAAAAGAAAATGTAGGTTCTCGATTTTCGATTCTCGTTCGATCTCTGATGTTACAACGCAACAATGAAGTGTTCAAAACCAGAATGTAAGACTCCACGTCAGATTTCTTCGCGAGAGGAGGTAATAGATTTTTTTAGAAATGTTTACTGCAGGACGTTCTTAGTCTTTTTCGGGTATAGTTTCTCAATGAGACATACTCAATGATTGCTCAGTGATCGAGCTTAAAGGGAAGTAGAACTCCTGTGAGCCAAAAGAATTGTAGTAAGACTGTAACTTAAGAGTATAATTTAAAAGAACTCAAAGTGAATCGCGTGATGATCGAACGATATTCAAAAAAGAGAAAGATGTATTTTGCACTTGTTTATCTTTTTGAAAAAGTAACTCAATGTGCGCGAATGGCATGCGAGTATTAGGATTGTTTTAACATGCTCATTTATCATTTAAGCAATCGAATCGTACATATATATATATACATATATATAGTATGACGAACTTACTGCCGTTTTTAAGGTGTGCACAAGTCGTTGAAAGATCCTTCCTAGGAATATCTGCGAAAATCTTTTTTTTTTCATTGTAAATTTACGTTTAGATACTCTCACTCTTTGTGTCTTTGTTGGTATGCTGCTGCTCGTTATGTGTGCTCTGTGGAAAAATCCCGCGAATTCGAAAGGATTCGATAGGATATATAGACACAAGAATATTATTTTGATTCTAACAGTATATAGTATATATGGACTATTGTTTTTACGTACATTAGATTTTTGTCCATAATATTTTTCACAATCTGCATGCTCGAGGGATGCGCAATATTGCTTTGGCACACTTTTGCACCATCTTTAATACTACCACAACTATGTCTATGCAGTCTACGACTCGCACGTCGTTTCGCAAAAATCAAATTTTCCCAAACAGCGACTAAGGAAAAAGAAACGGACGGATAACTCTACAAAGCACAACTATCAATAGATGTAATAAATCGTACGAGAAGATAAATGACGTTCCACTTCAGTAGCACCATTTTCCGACGATATTTCGATGTCGTTTTCTAGTGAGAAAGAAGTCTGCTTGTACCTTTCATTAACACCGTCGGAAAATGAGGCGGTAAAGAAATGGGATCGCCTGGTACAGCAGCAGCCTATAACGTGCGAAGATTAACGTACATTTTGCATCGCGTGCAATAATAAGATTTTAATAATCACTAGCACTTAATTATACATAAATAAGATGGAGATAAAACACATTACATATTTTGAATAACGCTATCGTAGATAGACGTGAATGAATCTCTATTATAATTGAGCAACTGGACATTCTGCAACGCTCTCGGGACACTGTTTCGTGCGTGTGCACAAGATTTCAATGTTAACGTTCGATACGATAGTTAACGAATGGACGTTTGATTCCTATTAATGAGAAAGAATGTTTGATGTAGGAGCAGCAATCGATTTCGATGAATTGTTCCTTTACATCTGTTATATTTTCTCCTGTTGCTATAATTAACCGCTGATCGTTGTTTACTAGTGAAAACACAACACTTTATCTCCTAAAATATTTGTTAAACACAATTTGTATATAATTTGTAAAATTATTCTTAGATAATAATTTTATATATTTATATATTTCTCTTCTTTATATCTCTCAATGATCGAGAGACGTAATGTTTCAATTAAATTTATTAAATTTACTCAAAATATAGTGGCACACATATAAGTTTCAAGTCAACTGTAAAGTGATATGATACTTTAATACACGCAGGTTGTATAAAAATTGGTTGTGCGTTGTTACACTGAGGCTTTGAATTTGCTTCTTCTTTTAACACATTCTTTAATATACATAC
This sequence comes from Mycetomoellerius zeteki, assembly GCF_001594055.1. Taxonomy (NCBI): domain Eukaryota; kingdom Metazoa; phylum Arthropoda; class Insecta; order Hymenoptera; family Formicidae; genus Mycetomoellerius; species Mycetomoellerius zeteki. The sequence goes on along the minus strand of NW_017257344.1, from coordinate 107,752 downwards.
TTATGTATGTGTATAAAAGAATGGCGATATAAGAGTAAGCGGATCGACATTCAGCTTCGTACTATGCACTCTGTGTTGTGAATGGTATATAGATATATAAGAAAATAATACAATAATAATTATGATATGGAAATATGTGTATATGTATACACACACACACACACACACACACACACACACACACACACACATACACACATATATATATACATATATAATATATTTATATAATCGAAACATCATGCTATTTTAGGTATAAGTAAAGACAATTTTTTATATACATTACTATTATGCTGAAACCTGATGATAATATTTATCTCGACTCGAGATAGACGATGATTCTATACTATGACGTGATACTGCGTCTTGCTTTGCTAATCGACAAATCTCGCTCACGAAAGTTACTTATATAGTGCATCCCTCTTTAATTTACCACAGAAGAGTCGTATTATTTTTGCCCAAAACGTCAGAAATATGAAACGCTATATACAAGAACGATATATGTAACATTAAAAAATTATGATAATGTAAATTTTTTACATGATTATAGACTGATTTGACTTTTTTCTAATTATATATAATTATAATTTATGAATACAATTATAGAATTATCATCTATAATTATATAATCGATCGTTATTAATTTAATTTTGTTACGACTTACAAAGCACATATAAAGCTGTCCAATTTTTCAATTAATACGACTCTTCAGATTTCCATTAGAAGTTTTAGGTGTAACCCATTTGCTTTTTATCAAATATAATATTAAATATACCTAATGCCTATAGCAAAAATTGCTAAAAAAAGCCGTTTTATCTCAAAGACGAAACGTGCGTTAATAATCCAACACAAATTATTCTTATAACTAACTACTAAGCTAATATAAAAATTGCGATAACAAACTTGAAAAAAAGAAAAAAACATTGTGCGTCATGGAATTTCTGCCATTGTACTGTGTGGAGGGAATAGCATATCTATGCGCATATAAAACATATTTGTCTAATGGAGATTATTTTTTTTATAGAAAACGCGTCCGTTGCAAATCTTTATCACTATAAGTGAGAAACGTTAATGGCATTCTGACACGAATGAAGAATACACCAACCGCGCTTTATATATAGTTACATAACAAATATATTTTCTATTCCTTTCTACGATTAGGATTGTATAAGAAAATCGCCGATAATAGATAAATGTCAGCAAAAAATGAATCATGATAGGAATCATAATGTAGAGGAAAATATTTCATGATGTGACGAGATTATATAATCGCGAATGTAAATGTATACCTACAGTAATAATGGCAGATATTTTATATTCATATCATAAACATCGTAATAATCTATGTGCTATTGTAGTAATCCCTATAGGCGCAATTTTCACAATATGTTTGTAATTTTTAAAGATAAGGCATCAAAAGAGGACAATCCTGAGAGAATAATTTCTCACACATAACTTTCAGTTTTTATTTTATGCTGATTCTTTTAGTGGTATCTTTTAAGATTTCATATATCATTAAATTTATTTCTTTTTAGTATCACATAAGACTCTGAAAACGGAGTTTCTGTTTTCTAAAAAATTCTAAAAATTTCTTTAATACTAAATGAAATTAGTTTGAGATCTTTTTTTCAGATAATTATTTCACATTCTACAATGTAATTTCTTTCATCGATGCCTTATATATTTAATTTTTTTTCTTTTTATTCTCTTTAATTAAGTTTATTGCATCAATATAGTCACCCTCTTCCGCGAATAGTTCTCCCCGCTTCTCTAAAGTTTGTTTTTATCGGTTATTGTTACATCGCTTATGTAACAGCACTGCCGCGTTAGTGCGTGCACAATCGTTCTCCTATATCCTGCATAATTATTCCCGATATACCTCGATGATTAATGCACTCTTTGATGAAACGTATATATTAAGCGAAGCACAATGCCAATAGATTAGTATGTTTATGGTTGCTAGTGCCACCATGTATCGTCCCCAACATACATATTTGCCTGCCTAATTACATCCCGATGTGCGATAAACATACTGTGTGGTTTCTACAGAAAAAAGAGAAAAAACGCCACGGCTTCTTCCATGATATGACAGAATCTACCGATAGTTTCATAGTAGATAATTAATGTCAAATACTGGATGTTTTCCTACTGTGTAACTAGCAAACTTTTTTTTTGTTTCTTTTCGTGAAACTTACACTTACCGCATATCGCTGGCATAGTAGCGTTCGTAAAAATATTCTGAAAACAGCAGCGAAGAAAGAAAAGGTGTATCACAACAGATAATATCGCAAATTATTTATGTCGTGAATTCATAATTCGACTCGATTATCAATAATTTATTATTAGTATAAATAAATTGTATTCGGGATCGGATTTTAAGGGACACATTCCGAGATGTGAGGAAGAATTGTAGTCATAATTATGTGCAATAATAGTAATTAATTCTGAATAATTATAATAATTCTGTAAATATAAATCTTCTAAATTAATTCTATTTGCATATATATAATTCTAACTAGTCAAAGATACAGCTTTTAAGTTATAATCTTAATTTAGCGTCTGCTTTACATTTGTTTTATCTTCTATTTACTTTTTTCTAAAAAGAATTCAAATTTTTTGCGAAGATCTGTTGGATTTTTTTTTAGATCTATGATGTAGATACTGAAGGAAAATCCGATCCTGAAGGGTGACACAGTGTATTCTTTTGTAGCATTTAGATGCGTTTTATAGAATTTTATTTTAGTACGGCGCTGTGAGATGAAGTAGGGGCCATAAATGACCAAAAAAGAATAGTTTAGCTTTAATAATATACTTCTGTTATTATCAATACTTATTGTTTTTGTTTGCTAGATCTTTTATCGTTTTTCTTGCGTATATATACTCTGTTGCGTTTGTGTATACTTATTGTTTTCTCTTCTTTTTAATTGATCTGTATTATATATTACTTTACTGTCAAAATCTCAGTCAACAGTAGTATATGTGCATCTAGCGATAAGTTGTTATTGTTTGAATTGGCGCAAAAACATTCTCTATGTGATGTCAAGAATTAGAAAATCATGGGCTTTTCGATGTCTCAAAATCGTTTTATAAAACATGATATATATTCAGAGTTAAAAAGAAGATAATATTAATTTCGTAAAACATGACATTTACTTAGCGATAAAAAGAAGGTAGTATTAATTTTACTTCATTAACTTTCTCTTTATTAACAATAGGAGTAATATTTTTGAAATTGCCAATGATTTTCTTATGTGTATACGCTTAATTAGAAGGCGATGGCAGTGAATACATTCCACTAAATACAAAGATACTGTGCAATCTTTGATTAAATGGAAATTAAATGCGGAAACGTAACGATATATATTCACTGGATTAGATATTGCTTTCCGAGTAACATTTTGTAAGATGAAAGTAATGGTTGTGCTTGAGTGCAAATACCGCCACTGTTCTAGACTGTTAACGGCAAATAACATCGTATATAGTCGCGCACGGCTCGAGCAAGCCGAAGAGAGCATTACACTAGGCACATATCAGCGAGACGTAATGAAAATTATCATAATTAGCAGCGCTCTGCACTCCGTATCTTTATGTCGATACTGTCTGCAATCACTAGTGTAATACGATACCTATGTGTAATATCCGAATGTCATCAAGTTTCTTTTTTTAAAGCGAAATTAAACATTGAATTTCCTATGAAGCGAGTCTTCTTTTCTTCTAAACGTTAAATTATATTGATTATATTGTTTCACGCTAATACCTTGTACAATCATGTACTCGTCGCTTCCGCTGTATGTACATTCATACGATAACATCTTTTAGTGATAATTGTACCTATAGTTTCAATTCACATCAGGTTGTTACAATGGTTGTCTCACTCTATACTATTCCTACACATAAAATATCAATTAAGAAAACTCTTCCAGATTTATTTACAGAATTTATTGCAAATATACAATAAATGTAACTGTCATTGATAACAGCAAGTAGTCATTATTTTGCATGCCAAAGTGGGACTGGCTTCAAAATGCATTTGAATTGATTTAAGGCATTATTCTAATTTCTTCTCAGTTTTATTTGAAAAAAAGAAAAACACCGAACCTTAAATAATAATCCATCCGAATAAATTTTCCTCCAAGTTCGCTAACATTAAGCCACGAGAAACAATATTTTCTCGATTCTGGCACAGAGTTTTTGCATTTCACTAGGTACCGTGTACTCCGCCGCTAGAATAGCGTTTGCCACGGCTATCGTCTCTTGAACCGACCGCGCTTTGATCCATATCCTGCCGTTCATCCCAGCAGCAAGTTCGTATGCCTGATTCCTGCCGAGTAGCTTAAACAATGGACACTCCGGATTGAGTAATTTCCTTATGAGGCTCAGCGAGCAGGTAAACATCATGCCATCTGAGCTTAGCATACCGAGCTCATTCTCCTTGCCGTGGGAGTCCACGCATACCAATTCCGGTTCCATGTCCTTGCTGGCGATCAGCAATTTGGCGTACACCAAATCACCGATTTGTATATCAGGTCGGTTTTTCTTTGTGGCTCCCTCAAAGGCCAAATAAGATAGCGTCGCCTGTTCGCTGGCTCCGATGTCCACTTTGTAAATGTCACCGCTTTTTTGCGTCACTATACCAACGACGTTCTCGCCTCGACTAGGAATGTATCTGCATAAAACAAAGAATAGTTCGAGATGGATGAACGCGATTAGCGATTTAAAAAAGGAGAATTAAGTTAATTAGAGTTTTGGTCCAAGTTAACTCTATTTTTGTTGAAGATTAGGATCAAATTACATGCGTGTTTAATGTAAAATGAAAAAAAGAAAATGGAATATTTGATAAAGAAATTTATAATTGAATGGGTACAGTAGGTGGACTATCAGTTTCGTAACTTGGAACCCACCTACAGTTGACATGAACATCATTCTATTCTTTCTGATAATTATATTCTGTACCGTTTCTGATAGCTGTCCACATAGTAGACGGCCGGTTCGCGTTTCCTCAGGACACCCGCTTTGCAGACGAACACGGCATCGTCCTCACGACGTAGTCCAGGGCCCAGGATCACGATCTCCTTCTCGCTTTTGCTTTCCTTCTTGAATGACTTGATGTTAGTTAAACTGTCGCCCGGCATCACCACGTCGCCCACGTTGACTTCCATCTCAAGAGAAAAGTTTTTCTCAGCTTTTTATATCATTCGCACGACTAACAAGTGTATCCCACGACTTCCTTGAAGTTTTGTCGGTTAAATCTAACCTCAAAACCATCGTAACGTGCACCACGTGCGTGACACGGAGTTGTCACCAGTTGTCACCTTCGTGCTAGAAACATCAAAATATAAAAATTTCAACTGAGTTTCATTGAAACTGAAATAAACCGTTTGTTTTATATTATTGTCAAGAATAAAGTGATAAAATTCGCATAATTCTCTTCAAATCTGTTTTTTTACAGCTGTTTTGTTTACACTTTACAGGCATTTACAGCTGAACTTTCTGCACTTTTTCATCCTCCCTCTTTTTCTTACTGACATTTATAATCGTGTAACTCTATTTCACCTTGGATGTGAAAAGTGCAATATAACTCAACTGAGCTACTTCCATTGATTTTTGGAAGGAATTGCATTTATTTATATGTAAACACTTTTTTCGTGGCCTCTTGTCGGCGAAATGGATACACGAAGAGATTCAAATGTTACAGAACGAACAGATATCACAAGTAGGCACACGTTACGACGTAATCAAGAAACGGACAATCCTTGTTACAAGGTATATCTAAATGATTCGCTGTTTTATAATTATCGAACATCAGTCGCATGAACACACTTTCGGTATTCCTTTTTACAGCGATACAAGTATATGCTTATTGTATTGAGAGAGGCTGGAGAAAAAGCATAGTTAAGAAAATGTAGATGAAAGAAAATACTGTTGGCGCTAAAAGACCAGAGTGTGGCTGTTTTGTTAACACGTTGTGTTTTTCTCAACTTCTAGGAGCATCTCATGTCCCTAAAATGTCTTAATTCCAATCCCGATAAAACCGAGAACCCATGCGAGTTATATTTCATCAATTACAAGAACTGTAAAGATTTCTGGGTAATTTTCTTCCTGTGATCCATGAAGGCACAAATTCATGGACGTTTTCTAGCAAGACACAACCCAGATAGCCAAATGCAGTGTATTTGCTGACATGTTGCAGCAATCAATTTCGACAAACTCAGGATAAGAGACAGCATTATGTCTGTCGCGTTGAACTCAATGGAATTCGAATTTTTGTGATGGCAAATTGATGGCAATATGTCAGCATGAATATCCTCGACAACAACTAGTGTTGTCATATTGTCAGCATTTTCCCAGATAGCAAAGCGTGTCTCAGCAAAATCGCACAAATCTTTGATCGCTTATGATGCTGGCAACTTGCAATAGATTTGTCTTCAATGATTTCGAATATATCGACATTGTAGCAACATGCAAGCAACAATGTGTATATGTATTGCCGATATTGTAGCAACATGCAAGCAACAATGTGTATATGTATTGCCAGCAGTTTAACAGCAAGATAGGTGCATCAATGTTATTTTGTATTGTTGGCAATATGACAGCATTGTATGATGATGCATATTATTATGGCAACATGATGGCAGTAGTACGAATTTTGATGATAATGATTTTAAAGTTGTCGGCAAACTGCTGGCAAATTGCTACTCAAAATTATCATATCGTGAAGATATCCAGTTGCCAAATGAGGACTCAGTTGCTGCAATTCTGCTAGCAACATATGCTTAGCAATACATACTTAGCAAACAACATCCCAGCAACAAGAAAGACACGTTGTTATCTGGGTTGTTAGCAATGAGCTCAAGACGAAACGATTAATTATTCGTTGCTAATATGTTGCCGTCATGTTGCCGACAACATAATAAGCAGTCATGTTGTATTTATAATGTGTCCTATTGTGATGTTAGCAAATGTATAGCAAATATATAACAACACATGCAATGCATTAGTTTGCACAACATGCTACATCACGCTTGGCTATCTGGGAATCGACACAGTGTAACACAGTGAATTATTTCATTCTTATTGTTTGTTAAATAAAGATGCAAAGATTCACTGTGGATGACTTTCGTTAGAAGTGAATAGCGAGATTGATACAAACATTATTTCTATTTTTCTTGACATTCAATAAGTAACAAGGGTAAAACGATATTTATGGTGTCAAATGAAAAGCGCCCTATCATTTGTGTCTTGCTAGAAAATGCTCTGTGTCCGCAAGATTACATCTTCAATAGGATTATTTTCCTTACAGGCTTCTGTGCGACGTGAGCGCAGGTCGAAAGGTATCAAACCGTACCTACCGCCTCCGGAGGAGCGCGCCAAGATAAAGACCGATTTCCTAAACTCAAGATAGTGATAGATACAGCACACGGCTTCATTTGTAAAAATATTTTTTATTCCGTAATATTCTTCGGTGTCTCGCAATATTACATTGTAATATATTACGTATGTATATAGTCCAACAGAATTTATATATAAGCTTGAAATATATTAAATCCACATTGAAAAGAAACTGATGTTTACACTATTACCATCTAAATTTCTTATTTCGATACATGTTAATATTATTTTACATATACTTGGAAAACATATTACTCTGTGATGTATCTACAATTGCGATCAAAACTGTAGGACAAACAAAAAAGAGAGAAACTAGCTATCGATGCTGCTGCAACACTACATCCCATTGTAGCAGAATTTTACACTGCAATTTATGAAAATTATACAAGATGATATAATAATTATATAATAATTTGTACACATATCTTATATAACGCAAATGTACATTCGACACATAAACAATAATGCACTCGATTCTTTCTTACTTAATATTATCTTTACTATAAATGCATCTTAAAGTACTACACACGATGTTTTACAATCAAAAATATATATATATTGCCAATAATTTAAACAATTTTTCAAACGCTAAAAAAAAGAGAAAAAGAAAAAAAATAGCTAGATACAATATTATTAGTCATTGATTAATAACGTCCGAGGGACGATACATGTCGAAAACGAAGAGGTGCATTTTTAGTTTACTGCTCAATGAGCTCGGCAGCATTCAAAGAAAAAGTATTTGTACACACATATTATATGTAAGCCCAGCGGAATATCATGATGAAGAGTTTACGTTTATGGACGAACCGCTGCTCTTGGAGATAAAGCAGTGATAAGGATAAGTATATCACAGTAAATAGTCAAACACATTTCGGACAATTTTGTTATTGTATAGAAATAAATAGGCGATCTATCAGACACACTAATCTTTTTTTTTTTAGATATCTAGAATAAAATGGCGCTATCAAATCTCTGCGAGCAGCATTACTATCGTATTTCGCGTGAATGGCGCACGTTCTCATAAAGAACGTGATTTAATAATTTCCCTTTCTTAGCTGTTCAAAAGGTGTTTTGTCAAATGTTAATGCCTCGTGATTAGTCCTAAGAAAAGTTCGTGTATGTGTGTGTCAGATCTCTTCTCCCTGCTTGCTTTTCCGTGTCAGTTTTTATCGACCTTTTCTTTGTTTCTTCGTTCTTAACATGCATCGTCGGCAAGTAGTCATTCGGAATGATCTTTTATGGAGAAAGTCTGAATACGGAAATGTCGGCACATTTGACGTACCTGCAATTACAAAACCGATTATGTTGACATGACAGACAGAATGCTTTGTAAATTATGAAAATATAAGTAACAATTATTAATTGCAGATCTCTTTCTCAACACACATATACAGGGTGTCTCATTTTAAATAATACATTAAGATTTCTCGAAAACTATGGTAGATACGGAAAAATGTTTTAAACAAAAGTTGTATGGTTCAGAGGGGGACATAAGAAGGTACCATTGATTTGATATAATTCAAGAGGTTTTAGCCGTCTGTTGAACAACTTGCGTAATGCTAATGCCGACTGTAACTTTCGAGCCTTGTAACTCGAAAAATACTTAATGAAAAAATATTTTATTATAGTGTTTTGAAAAGCTCTCGAGATAAGCTACAAGAAAATGTAATGAAAAATAGGGGGTCTATTTAAAAAAATCGACGTGACCACCCAAGGTCAAATCAATAGTACCTTCTTATGCCCCCCTCCGAACTATACAACTTTTGTTTGAAACATTTTCCCGTATCTACCGTAGTTTTCGAGAAATTCTTAATGCATTATTTAAAATGGGACACCCTGTAAATTGAAAATAATATTATATAATTAATAATATATAATTATAATCGTAACACGTCATTAAACTTACCACACAAGTGCCGTAATGAACATGTGCCACCAAGGCCACTACAGAAACTAAATACATAATTTCCAAATCTATGCTTGGCAAGATAAATGAGAAAACAGCGGCCACTGCGATTGGTAATAGTAACCACGGTAATATCTCGCATCTAGTATTACTCATTTGTGATACGATCAATCGACACTGCAATATAAACATCATTTAAATAAATATAATGAATAGTAATGAGAGAAACAAAAAATTACTAACACATTGAGTTAAATATATATATATATATATCTCTTACACATATATTGGAAAAAATAGTGCCGATGGCGAAGTAAATTATTCTCGGATCTTTTTCTAGAATATTGTTTGGAGAGTGCATTATCCAGAATGTGGAAATTATAAAGAACAAAACTAAAGGCACTAAAGGCCTTATAGCCTCTGGAAACGTCCGCATTTTTCCGGTCTTATCTCTATACGATCTGCAAGATAATTCAAAAGATAATTATGTTAACATATAGCTTTTTATTCAAATTTTGTTTTAAAGAAAATTAGCTCTTTAAAAAGAATTCCAAATAGAGAAATAGATAATTGAATGTAGAATACTTTATCAATACTTATTAATTATCATTAACAGAAATTTCAGAACCATTTCGTTTTTATCCAGTTTTACCAAATATTTTAGTGTAACAATAATTTTAAAAAATGTATTATTTACTACAAAGATAAAATGACACTCACTTGTATATATTCCAAATAACGACTGGTAAGTTGGACACAAGCGCACTGACATAAAATAACATTTCAAACATCATTCCCGCCGATATACCACCTGGCAATTCAAATTTCCAGGCTTCGTGTCCACCTATGCTGGTAAGTGTAAATACAATGACAGTTGCCTATAAAATCAATAAAAGGTTGATATAAATTGGCAGATCGATGAAACAATGAAAGTCAATTAGTAACGTAAAAGAAATATTATAATGAAAGTCAATTAGTAACATGAAAGAAATATTATTTTTATTAAAAATCATATTATCTGAGCAAACTTACCAGCATGGAAGCATCATATCCCCAGGGAAGAAAGAGTACACCTGTGTTATACTTCTCCCAATGACTTAGATAGAAATTAATGAATACATTCCACAGTATAAAGTACATTCGTAGCGGCGAGACACTGTGATCTGTTCTGCCAAAGACTGAATACATACACACTGTGATCAACATGGCAGTCCAACTATCTAAACCATGATCAAATAGTTCTCCTAAGGGACCGGATGTTTGTGTGCGTCTTGCCTGTTTTCCATCTATCCCATCTGCAATATAACGGTTATAAATGAAATTAAGTTATTGCTCAAGGAACTATACCTCAATAAAATTTATATACATATTTCTCTCGATAAAATTACGTCTATTATTTTCTAATCCATTGCTTAATATTTAAATTTATTATATTTTATGTAAGTTTTTTCGTGTGCCTATTCAAATGCAAAAGATAGATTTTTCATAATTTACGAAAATATTATCTTAATTATAATAATATATATGTATATTTATACATATACACTCACATACAAGGTATCCTAAAATTCGCTCAAAATACTATAGCAAGAAAGTTCTCGAAGAATTAAGTTAACATAAAAACATTAATCGTAAATTTTTATTTTAAACAATTTTTAAGATAATAAAGATATTAACATAACTAATTACAGATTACGTTTAGACGATCACCTACTTATGAACAATATTATCTAAAATGCGACTCATTAATACTCACATAGGTAAAATAGTCAATAATTAACATATAAAATATCTATATTCCAAAAACTATTGCTTAAAATAAAAATTTATGAACAATTTTTTTACTTATTTTTCCAAAAACTTTTTTGCTATATTATTTTGAGTCGCAAGTTTTGAGATACTTTGTGTGTATATGTTATATGCATATACATTCAATATATCAAGATAATAAAAACGGCTAAAAACATGATGCGCAAAATGCTGAGCATAGATGATTAACATTAGTTTATGTAACAAACATGTATATAATTATTCAGTAAAACATTGCGTTTTAACTTCACAGTCTTCCTCAGCGTTTAATTAAAATCATAAAATTTTTATCAAATACCTATGAGCATGATAGTTCCTAATATGGCTCACTTAATTTAAAAGTTTGTAAAAGACCATAACAAAATTTTTTTTCACCTTGAGATCACAATAAATATTATCACATCCAAATGGTTCACCGAAAGAGCATGATATGACTAATATTTATTGCGACCTGAAAGTGAAAAATATTTTGTTATAGTCTCTTACAAACTTTTAAATTAAGTAGGTCATATTAGGAACTATCTTGAGCATAGGTATTTACAAAAATTTTACGGTTTTAATTAAACACTGAGGAAAAACTCTGTGAAATCAAAAGGCGTATGTTCTTACTAAATAATTATATATGTTCGTTAAATAAATTAATGTTGCCCATCTAAAATAATGATTGTTTTGCTCGTATTTCTGACCGTTTTTACTTGATATATTGTGTGGCAAAGTATGAACTGGATATAATTGGTATATGTATATTTTTACACCCTTAACTCCTATATGTTAATATTAAAATTATATATCAAGCACCAAATACACGTACCAAGCGTATATGCCATAAAAATGTTAAAAGCAGCCATGGCAAAGACCCATCGTGATATTGGAGGGTATTCCGGCTTGTCGTCGCTGGACGCATAGAAGTAGTAGTCATAAATCGCAAATAGCATAAAGTTTAGCACGGTAAAAAGGAATCCCGAGAAAGTTAGTACATTTGGAGCAACCCACTTTGGACAATACTAAAACACAAGATGAAATGATTATTTTATAATAAAAATACTATATAAAGAAACCATTTTGTTCTATTATAGCTCTACGAAATACATGGATAAAAAGAAAAATCTTATTAACATAACAATTGTTTCAACACTGAAGCAGAAATTTTACCTGTACTATTTTGTTCCAAAAGGGATGCATAACATACACGCTCAGGGGACTTGTGTCCAAGGAGCTATACTGAAATCATAATATATTCAAAATGAGTAATACAGTTAAACATTGAGAGCATAAAATATTATTTCAATTATTTGAATAAGGTTTTATGTATTTTGGGAAAAATTTGATATAAAATATAAAATAATTTTACGAATAATGTATACACACGTTGTATCTTATAAAACGTGACATATTCATATATATTCATAATTTCTTGAAATCAATAATCTCTACTTATGAAAAATATATTCACTGTTAAAATCAAACCATTTACCTTGTAACTCTCGAACCCCGTGAGGTGCTCATCCGTCAGGTATTCCACCTCGAACTTCAGCTTACGATACATCTTGGAATCTCAGAAATCTTAACTACCTTACGAATCTAATGTCGTGCTCTGGGAAAAAACGTTAACCACGCGTATACGCGATGGGAGAGGCGCCGGATGACGAGCGCCAATAACGCGCGAGAGATCTCCGGTGAACTCCGGTCTTTCACGAGGAGATGCCTCTTTCCTTATTTGTACCGTACGCAAAATCGTCTATCACGTCGGCTCATCGTGGCATCGGTATTCGCGATATTTTCACAGTGAATACGAAACTCCAGCTTGGCAGCCTCCCACAATCGCGCCGATTTCTACCGGGAACGAGGCGCAAATTCGCCGCGCGTCTGACCGTCGTCGAACGACGAGTCACCGGAGTGGCGGAGTCCACCTCACCACTCCTCACGAATACTCACGATTCACGATTTACAATTACGCATGTATTACGTATGCACGCGTATCGGACGATTCCGGCACGTCGTCGCTCATTGTCACCTCGCCACCTCACGGACCACACCACCGCATACAACGAATGCGCGACGCAGCGCGACGTGCATTCCCACATTTCCTATATAAGAGAGAAGAACGCGCGCGCGCGCCGCGCGGCGCCGGCTGATCGTTCATTTGTTCCGTTCGTCCATTCTCGATCGCCCACGCGCTTGCTGTTTCAACGGTCGAGATGGAAAAGAGATATGCTTTAACAACTGAGCTTGATAATACAGAGAGTCGTGCATTTACGTGTGTAAAACAGAATAATCTACGACCGGTATTCATAAGATGAGTTCAGGGAGATGCTCTTAGCGCTATTCTGTCATTCTATCCTTGTTTTACGTCTAATAAACAACGAAGATAGAATGACAGAAGTAGCGCTAATAGCGTCTCCCTGAACGCACCAAATAGTCAGATTATAACTTTATTATATTTAAGACCGTCTCAAGTACAGTCTTAAGATGTCATAAGCCAATCCTTTGACTATAGAGGTATATAGTCAAAGAGCCAATTACAAACCGTTCAAGAAAAATTTTCAAAAATTCAAATAAGTATTTTTCTAATTGCCTTTACAAATTTAAAATCCCTTTTCACGATTAAATTAAAGTACAAACGGTAATTTAATTCAAACTGACTGACTGACTGCCAAGAACGAAAAAAAATTAGAAAATTACAGTTTTGTTATGTCGGCTTTTGGAGTCGACTGTTAACAATATTTGCTATATAGGGTGTATTTGAAATAACGTACACTAATCATACAGTGCTATTCCTAATAAAAAACTGAGTCAAAAAGTCCTGTACCATTTTGTAATTTTCGCAATAGTTAACAAGATATTAATTACTAAAAATCGCTGAATATTGGTTTTCAATAATTTTTTACTCAAATACTATCAATTTTACAGAAAAGCTGCAACAGACAAAAATCATTTATTTTCTTCTCATAAAACTCTAAGAATTTTTTCAGAATTTTTTATCAACTTTTTAGTATTGCATTTTCTTATTTTTACCAACATGAGAAAATATGGTATTAAAAAATTCTGAAAAAATTTTCATAACTTTATGAGAAGAAAATAAACAATTTTTATCTCTAACAGTTTTTCTGTAAAGTTGATAGTATTTGAGTAAAAAATTATTGAAACTAATATTAAGCGATTTTTTGTAATTAATATCTTGTTAACTATTGAGAAAATTGCAAAATGCTAAAGAACTTTTCGACTCAGTTTTTTTTTATTAAGAATAGCACTGTATGATTAATGTACGTTACTTTAGATGCATCCTGTATATGTATAAATTTTATACTTTATACATATAAAACGTTCTTGATTTGAACTAGGGATTACATAAACAAATACTGTTGAATTCTTTAGAATTAGGCTTAGATATCTAATATGAAAGATAGAAAATTTATACGTATGCATATTTGATGTAAGACAAGTATTACATGTTAATACACGCAAATCGTATGTGTAAGTCCCTGAATCGATAAAACAGACGACTTAAGGATCTTGTATAGTCAAAGTTTAGGATCCCCTTAGACACTACTTGAGACAATTTTAGAAAAAGGACTGCCTATTTCTTGCAAGGACACATTAGTGTTTTATGTAATAATTATAAGAACGCTAACAGTGGTCAGCCAATCACGAAGCGTACATGAGTGGTTCGGTTATACGAGCGGTGAACGATCTGGAGGTTCTCTAGTCCTGGTTTCATGAAGGCCGAAACAAGCTGAGAGCGGGTGTAAATTTTGACAGTTGACACCTTTGTGGTGTTCTTGACTGGTTCTTTGACGTATATCTGTATGACATGACGTAAGCCGGCACCGGCGAGACATATTCTAAACACGCTGTGTATTTTATCGATTAACCGCTCTGAAAGATGACACTGTGCTAATTTTGCTGATTGACACATACTAAGGAGCAACGACGCAAAGACCGGTATTTGTAGGCATGGGCGATGCTCTCGCTGCTGTCACTACTTGAGAAACGTCGGAAGATTATTGTACGTATTTGTACACGCATACATGCTGTGCGTTTGATATAAAAAAATCATGTTAACTCTGATTGTATTGGCAGCTCAGTCGCTCCAGAAACTCAACCATGGCCTCTGCCACGGAGCAGCAGCAGCAACAGCAACAGCAGCAGCAGCAGCAGCAACAAACAACGCTGGAGTTTTATCAGGCGATGGCCGATTTTAAGAACATGTTTCCACAGATGGATGACGATGTGATAGAGGTGAGAGAACTGTCAAGTCGACATGCCAAGTCCATTTCTACTAATTTAGATTAACTTCAATCTCGATTAACTTACTTTTTTTATCCTTTTCTAGTCCTAATTAGATGAAGATTAAAATAAGACTAAGAATATGGCTGCATTCGGTTTAGGTATTTATGCACTGTATAAGCTTCATTCTATCTTTATCATTACTATATAAGAAAGATAGAATGAAATTTACAACATCCAAATCAAACGCAGCCTAAATTAAACCAAGATTAAAGTGAATCTACATTGATATAAATACAGCTGCTTTCCTTTTAGGAGACACAGTCGACACAAGTTGACATAAGTGTCGTTCTATCTTTGTCACTCTCTGAATGTCAAGAAGGATAGAACGATGCTTGTGTCGATTTGTGTCATCAAATGGAAAGCAGCGTACATAATCTAGCTACTGTCATGTTGTTTTATTCTAGGAGTACAATTGCATTTTATTATATGTTTATTGCAGGCTGTACTGAGATCCAATCAGGGAGCTGTGGACACCACAATCGACCAATTGCTCACCATGAGTACTGACAACGAGAACGAGAAAATTAGGAGCGAGCTGGAGCAGAAGGAAGAGCTTCCAAGCACCGCAAAGTCACCCAAGAAAGACTCGAGCAAAGCAGCGTTAAGAAGCAGTGTTCAAAAATGGCAGCCTCCACTGTTGGGACCATTGCCAGACACCTTTTTAAGGCTCCCCCAGCAAATATCTGATGATGGCATCGATTTGGCATATTCGCAAGAGAATACTATGCTAGAGGACGAGAGGATCGCTATGTTTTTGCAGAACGAAGAGTTCATGGCGGAGCTTCGTTGGAATGAAGATTTCCTGTCTACATTGGAACATGGTAAAGAATTGAGGAAACCGCAAAGAAGTGCAGCTCAAGAGAGAAAATGGAACGTTTTCTTTCTCTTGTAGACTCAAAGCTGGAGAAGTGCAGCAGCCAGACCGGTCACGACGACGAGGATCTGTTTAAAGAAAGACTGAAAAATATGGGCAAACGTAAGCAATGAATTCGAAAACGATCATTTAAGTTAAAAGTTATATATTATATATATATATATGCACTTGTTATTTTTCTAACGATGAAAACCCTTGCAGTATCCCGACGTAAATTCGCGCAACTTACGAAGGTGTTCACTCGCAGTAAGAAACGCGGCGGCAGACAATTGTTACCACCGACAGCTTCTTGCGACGATCTTCTGGATCCGGAAGAATCATCCAAACCTCAATCCTAAAGAGAGATTTATATCTATACGATCCTGCTAGAATATTTACTCTTGTTTCTCGTCATCGTGAGACGGCAAATTCAACGACGTTTGCAGCTTAATTTAAATGTCATATGTCACGAAAAGAAGCATATCTATGTCGTGACTTGCGATAGACGAGATAACTACGTCAGGGTCGTGTAAGATATAAATTAATTAGCGATTCAGGTTTTTAGCTCACTTGATGGTTGACAATTAGCTGCAGAGATAATGGAATTACAAGATTTTAACTTAAAGGTGCGTCAGTGAAACAAAGACTCACCGAATAGAGTGAATATCAAGTAAAACGCTTGAAACTAATAAAAGAATTATCAAAAAACCGTATCTCGGTAATTATGCAGATATACGTAGGAATTAATTAATCTTAAAGCATTAATCAATCTTAGTGCGTTAATTAATCTTAATGTATTTTCTAGTAAAGACGCAGATCTGTTTCTGATAAATTCAGTGTGATATTTTACGATGTTGTGACGTAAAGTTTATTTTAATAGATTTTATATTTTGTTGTTGTACGTTGCTTGCGATTATCCGTATTACTATGTATTACTGCGTATTATTGCGTATAATCGTTTGAAGACTGACACAAGAAAGTTTTACAGAAATCTATCGAGCGATAATCTTGATAGAATTTTTTATCTCTGATATTGGAAAAATACTTAATTCAAATTAATAACAGTCGTCATTGTTTTACATAAGCGTGACGAGTAAAACAAATAAAATTTTTATTGTACGCAAAATACGCAATATGTTTTGCTTTCTAGCATGTACGGCTACGAAAGTAATTGATGTTGTATATATATGTTCATGTGCATCGTACGCCGATAGTGCGTCAATGTTAATTAGGCACGATAGTTTATTGAAAATTTAAAAAAGCGCAACATCGATCTGGATTGGAAAGAAAATGTGATTCTTTTAAAAATCCGATTTTCGAGAAGATGGAGGTCTGATCTGGTAAGATAAACAATTGATTCGTTAAGATAGAGATGAAAAATGGGTGAAGGTTTATGTTATATTTTCGTGAAATCTTGCATTATTCTAGATAATTTGCTAAATTCAAAATTTGAAACACTACACGAATATTAGATGCCTTCATTCATTTATTCTTTCGATTCTACTTGCGATTGCAAGTAATAATTGCACCTCTTTTAGACGTAAAACCTAGTCATTCAGTCTAGCCATTATTTATTGAACAAAGCTCTGTTATTGTAACGATATCGTGTGAATGTAGAAAATATTTATAAAAGTGATTGTAGACAGTCTAAGTAATTTACAACATGTGCTATGATGACAAACACGTATGAGAATAAATTGGAAGAGCTGGAATGAGGATTATATTTATTCAAAATTTCACTTGCATTCAAAAATTAGGGAAGAAATGGTTTTCAAGCACATTTATCTAAATCGCCGTGATTTGTGCTAACCACTTCTCTCCTAGTAATCATGAAATCGACTTGGATAACTGACCCAAGAGCACAATATCGTAATATCAAAATGAGCAGATTGTCTTGTGTTACGTATCAGGTTGCTTGAAGAACACTCTAGCACCAGAGAGACTATAGTACAACAATTGGAACTCGGCGTTTCTTTCATTGAGACGTTTGAGAGTAAGCGCCCTGGTTTGTTGAAGCTTCTCATCGCCGTGGTCGTCCTTGCGTTTGGCTGCAAGCTTTTCCTGGGCGATGTGCTGTTCAACCGTTTTGAACCAATGAAGGCCATCCAATTCAACGCTCTGATCGAGCAGTGCGTTGATGTAGGCAATACCCATGGCGAAGCCATCATCAGTGAAAGCTGCGTCAGTCTGGTTCTTCTTAAACATCTTCTCCTTATTGGATACAGAATTGTCGACGAAGCTAAGCGTTAGTGGCGGCACGATGGCGTAATCCGATGCGAACACGTCGACTAGCAACTTGAAATATTGAATACCCTCGGTGAAGTTACGTACCAGATCAGCGATGTCGTTCTCCAACCGTCTGGCTGCAGCTTGTGTCGTGGTGCTATAATTTAGTCCATGACAGAGCGATTCGAATGGCACTGTTTTCTCGATATCTGGCAGGAAAGATATTGCGTTAGAGCTGGCATGGAGACCACCGGAGCGAATCAACCGCACATAGCCGAGTGCGTTGCCGATTTGCGTGATCAGCTGACGAAATTGATCCAGATAACTCAACCCATCGGCAGTCATCCCTAGTTTCCGGATACCCTTTTGGAATTTCTCCGCTCGTTCGTATGTGTATGGAGCGGCGCCTGCTTCTCGTTGTGCTCGGACGAATCTAATGTCGCGCATCAACCGCGACTTGATGTGTTCATCGAAGAGGAACTGCGAGAAGGTGTGCAGCTTTACTCGCAGAAACTGATAAACGAAGTTTACCGTGGTGCTCATGATACCGATGCCATGGGTGCGAATTGAATTAGCGATATGCCGGATACCGATGGTGTTTAGATGTTTGTTGCCGCTGCTGTGTTCCACGAACGTTTGCGTGTTCAGATTGTACAGGTATCTACAATGAAACAATATGAATATATTGATAAATTTCTAAATACTGATTATAACATAACAAATTCTTATACTATCGTATTTAACAATTCTGGTTACCTGGAAACGAATACATGGATGTTACGCATTATCTCTAGAGCGTCCAGACCCTGTTCGAGAGTCTGCGTCGGCAGATGGTCCTGCACCGTGTCCTGTAAGTCCCCCAATCGTGTAGGGCCACTGTCGTCAAATTGTAAAACATATCGTCCAGGTAATGCTCGACAAATCTCTTTGTACAAACCATGTTTTCGGCCAAAGGCAACGACGGGACTCGTACCACCCTGCTACCGTCTTTCGCGCCAATATTAAAGGGATTCGTGGAATCCAGTTTAAGATGAGCATGTACGTGCAGCCGTAGGCTAGTCTCAATTTCGTGGCAGGCCGGTTTTAATACACTCTTCACCAGGCTCTCCCGGAGTTCCGCAATGCGTTTTACTTTCAGCTCAGCGAATTCCTGCTCGCTCATGGCGCTGTTGAAGGCGGCGAACAGATGTGTAATATGGTAAACACCGGTATTGCTGTCAACGACCGAAGAGAGATAGGCGGGGAGCATGTTCTGATGATGCAGCAGCAGCGAATAGTCGCTGTGTTCGTCGACTAGTTCGTACAACTCGGCCACGGCATCGTAACTATCCAGCAGAAATCGTAGTTTTACCACATCTTCTTCACGGAAGGTATCAGTCAGCTGAGTGGCGCACGCTAACGCGCAACGCACTATCAGTCGTCTATCTGCACTCGCTGGACCACTTATCAGCCGCATACTCAGTCCTATCAGTGATAGCGCATCTAAGCGGTCCCTGCTGTAACTTTTGTCCCTCTGAACAAGAGCCTTTCGCGCTGTCTCCAGCATAACTAGCACGTAGTAAGCTAGATATTGCAGTACTTGCGCCTGCGATTGCACTACGACCGGCCCGAGTGCGTAGAACGTCGTCTGCAGGGACTTCTGCAACTCCACGAGTCTGCAAATTAGTTGTACTGTGCCACGACTCATCGGTTTCGACAGCAAAGCGTGCAGATTCGTCACAAATGCAACAGTCTCTCGCATCTGAGACAGCAAAGCTAACAAATCCGTCAGCAGCGTACGCTTTTGTCCGATGTCTGATACCTGGAGATTGGTCCTTGTAAGGATACTCTGCATCTCCACGCACCAAGTCGTCCCTCGTTGTATCAGATTGTTCACCGTGACAGACAATCTTAGAGTTCTCGCCTGCAGAATCTTTTCACCTATTTGTGAGCTTATGGCGTTGCCAGTTTCCTTTGGCACGACGTTGCTGAGGAACTTGCTAGGCACCCACATTACATTTCCCACCAACGTGACCGCGTAGAATTTTTTATTGGCCTCCAGCACCCTTTTGATCAGCTTCTTGTCGCAAGCACCGAACAGTTTTATCACCACAGCGACGCCGACGTTGGCTCTTATCCAGTTCTTGTTCAACGCAGCACAGTCGTTGGATTTGCTCTCCACATCCGTAATCATATTTTTCAGGTAACTGATGATCTGTTCGCTCATAACTGAACCCTTATTTACATCCATCACATGCTCGATCGCCTTTAGAAACATATTCTTTCGTAGCAATTTCTCCTGCAGATCTTTGAGTAGATGATCAAACGTCTCCAGTTTTGTCTTGGTGACATTAAACTGCGATGGATTATGCATCATAGAGCGAACGTGTATCCTGTACTTCTTCCACTGATCCAATACTACTGGTTGAGCGTCGACGATCTCGTCGAGAGTTACAAGGATAACAAATAGATCTATGAAGCCTTCCAGCAATACGGGTAAATAGATTTCATGGACGGCACCGGATAGACTTGACAATTGTTGGGTGGTCAAGTGTACGACAGCTGACATTCGATTGGTAAAAACGGATAGATCTAGGAGATCCGACAATAATTTGGTCACACCAATAAGATCGTCGTCCATACACCTTTCTCCATGAGCGAAGAGCTTTGCATAAAAACTAGCAGCTTCCACTTTCAGCAATCTGATTTCTCTGCACGTTCCTGCTATCGCTGCCAGCAGCTTTGACAGAACTTTGTTCTCCATTTCCACCAAGGACAGGATGCCAATATCTTCTGTCGATTTGTAGACTAGACGTAGAGGACCTTCTATAATATACTCTAATGTTGAATCACCCTTCCAGGACTTTTCCACCAGATTCTCAAAGAACTCTCCGTACTTCCGCAGATGCATAGCACCTGCGGCCTTATAGATGCCTTCATCCTTTTTGGAGTTCCACGTCGGTGCCTCTATCATTTTTATTTATTGAAGTTGTGGTTTCGGCAATTTGTGACGATTATTAGAGGCACTCTAATTTTAGAATTTTTATGATTAATACATATGTATTATAAATTTATAAAATGATAAAAAAATTTATAAAATATGATAATTATATTAAAATTCTTTTTTTGTTTCTTTCAATAAAATTTTTGATATATATAACTTACCTTATTTATATCATATGTTTGTATTTTTTATATACAATTATGATGCGAATTTTTTATATTACTATTTTATGCATTCAAACATAAATAACTATGCCCCATATTACTTTGTTTCTATACAGTATCCAGTCCATTATTGTTCAGCTGACGCCTCTCTCACTGACATTGCCAAGACGGCTAATGTAATCAGATGGAAGCATACAATGTCCTACCATAGGTTAGCGACAGATGGCAATATTCTTGAGAATATCGACAGTCGATATTTCCCACTCAGTCGATTAAATTGTAAAACCGAAAATCTTTTAATTCTTTCTTCGTCATTAATTTATAAAATTTTCTTATTTATTATCTCAAACAAGGACTGCGAAATAACGAATAAAATCTAATTTTTCTCCGTATTGATATCTTTTTATTATATCAGTACAAGACGTTATTTTTAAACAAAAAGTGAGATAGAAATTATATGATGCCGATTTTGTTGGCGACATCGAGCGCATCATAGTCGCGCGTTAGGCGCACGTATGCCTTCTTTCTGCCGTCCGGCCTCATCAAAGTATTCACCTTTGCTACATCGACATCATAGAGCTTCTTAATCGATGCCTTGATGTGATATTTGTTGGCGTGATCGTGTACGATGAAGACTAAGGTGTTGTTATCCTCAATCTTCTTCATTGCCGCTTCCGTCGTCAATGGGAATTTTATGATGTTGAACGCGTCCATACTGAAATACAAATCACAAAGATGCAATGATTTCTCAAAAGAAATTCATACATATTTATGAAGTTTCGAGTGAATCTCATTCAAACCCTACCGATTTCTGTTCGGTACAGATTTGCGTGGGTATTTGGGATTTCTAGATGGCCTGAAAGTCTTGGGCCTGTGGAAGTGAACGGATGTTCTAATCTTCCGTACCCTAGAACCATGAACTCCCTTCAAGATCTGTAAAGTAATAAATGTGACTGTTAGATACATAATATCTGATATATCCTTGCATACAGTATATTTGTTAATTGGTCAGTACTGTGTTAAAAAGTTATTTTCACGGAAATTCAAAGAGATTCCCACACTTAAATTCATCATTGAAAAAGACGATATGTCTCTCAAGAAGAACAAGTCTAAATTGACTAAATCATGACAAAAAGATGACATAAATTTGGCCAATAATTGATCAATATGTCGTCAAATTAATATTATTTTAACTTTCTTGTTCATCTTGGGTTAAAATATTAACAAAATAAATGTTTCCATTTCAAGTACCTTCTTCTGAGCCTTGAGAGCCTTCTGAACCGGAGTCGCTGGCTTTCCACCTTTCGGGGTCTTCTTGGTGGCCTGTACATTTTTCTTGGGTTTGCTAATCAACGGCTTGCTGGCAAGCTTGAGCACAGGCTTAGCTGCAGGCTTGGCAGCTGGCTTAGCAGCAGCTGCTGGTTTGGCAGTTGCCGGCTTCTTTGCAGCCGCAGGCTTGGCTGCAGGCTTTGTCACCTTTGAGGTAGACGCTGCTGTGGCTGGTTTCTTCTCAGCCTTCTTCTCTGTCTTCTTCTCTGCAGGCTTACCTATAAAAGAAAGCGACATAGAACTGAATCAATAATCACAAACAGATACATAAAAAAGAATAAAGATATAAAGTAAATATGTTACAAAAATACAGTACTTTTGAGGCGAAATTCTCTACCTTCTGATTCTCCAGTCTATCTTTAAGCCTAATCTACACATTGTGCTTTGCTTCCTGCTGGTCGATTGTGTATCTTGAAATAAAGTGAGTTACAAAATTGAGCAAAATCACTAGAGTATTTATAATTTCATTGTGATCAATATCTAATGAATTTACTCATTTCTGTAATTTTCACATCGTTTCAAAATATACAATCGATTCTGTTTCTTTTCTCTTCTTTGCAACCATTTTATCGACAATTGTATTTGTTGTCACATGTTTTTTGTCTCTCCTGAAGTTCGTCATAGCCATTCTACAATGTGCTCTTCGTTTCCTGTTTCTTGCTGTTTTTGACGAAAAGGCAAGAGACAAACAGAGACAAACAGCAGGAAACAAAGAACACATTGTAGAATGGCTATCAATTTTCATCTTGGAAGATAAAAAACGAAGAAACAGGACAAGTGGCAAAAAGAGGTACAACACATTGTAGATTAGGCTTCATAGGTTATGGTACACGCGAATCTTACACCAATTAGTGCCGAACAAGCAATGTGGCAGGTGAGACTCGCAGACACAGTGGATAAAAAACCGGTAGATAAAACCACATGAAACATTCTTCAGAGAATTAGAGAGTTATCGTAAACAAGATGTTAAAAAACGTGCGTACGTTCGACCACATGGTCCTGGATCGCGTTCCTCGATCCCAAACTACGCGACGTTGATACGTTACGTTTGTATTAATCGATGATTTCGAAAAACGTTTTTTCAGCCTAAAAACGTGCACTCTGAAGGAAAGACAAACGTCACGAATTAGTTTCAAACCTACCTGCCTTTTCCGTGGGCTTCGGTTTCGGAGCCATTTTGCTAGAAAGGAACTTCAATTCGTGTCCGTGACGGAAATGCAAGTTCCGACTACGCTAGTCGTTGATCGACGAAAAGGAAGAGGGCGACTCCGTCCAAATTCCGGTCTCCGGATCAGTGATTTTTTTGATTAAACGAATCGTTTTGGCTACGCAATATCAGCTAAAAATATTAAGAAACTAGGTAATATTAGCTAATATTATATACAAACTATGATAATAGCTTGTGAATATATCCTAAATCAATTGCAAAAAACAAAATGATCCATAATTTGGCTTATAATGGCTATGTTATTTTACTGCAGGTCAGTGACTTTTAAACGAGTAAGTGGATTCAAACAAACTTTTGCATGAATATTTATTATTGTTTTATATTTCAATACTTGATATAATATTACTTCCTCATCAAATTTTCAAATATTAACCCAGGAAAAAGTTTCATATATATATATATATAAAATTATATATATCCTGATATTCTGCGGAAATCATCGAAGACAGATTTTGAGCAGAGCCTGCTACTAATTTTTAATTGCAGGAAGGGAACAAAGTTTGTACTATCAGACAATGTCAGTAAATTGCTGTCAAAAATATGACAAAGCCTGCTGACATGCGATGGCAGCAAATTGATGACAGAAACCGAACAGAGTTCGTTGCATAACCTGACAGCGAGTTTGTTTGCATCGCATGCTCCAACATGTTCCAATATGCTCCTACCATAGTTCTTATTCACTCCAACGCGCTTGATAAAGTGAGTAGGAGCTGTGGTAGGAGCATGTTGGAGCATGTTGGAGCTTGCGACGCAACAAACCTTACGAGCAGAGCCTGCTAAAAAAAAGGCTGCGTTCCGTTATACGCATGATGTGCGTAATGCATCATTTATCCTGGGCTGCGTTCAGGAATTATACCTAGATAACTCCAGGGTGTATTTTTGCCATAATGGATGCTTTCCATTTGATAACACAAGTCGAAACAAGTCAACACAAGTGTCATTCTTTGTCACTCTCTGAATGTCAAGAAGGACAAAATGACGCTTATGTCAATTTGTGTCGACTTGTGTTATCAAATGGAAAGCACCCAATATACGTAATGTAATAGTCTGTAGCTTAGAGTTATCTGGGCGTAATTCCTGAACGCAACCCTGCTTGTTTAACATTTGGTGAATAACAAGGATAAAAGATCCATCATGTGCATCATGCTTGAAACGGAACACAATCGTAATCTGATGGCAGATTGGCAGCAGAAACCAAGCAAGATCTATCATTTTCATCAGGGATAACTTGTTACTTGTAAGTTACAGTTACAAGTTACTTTTTGGTAATTTTAAGGGTAACTGTTCCTTTTTTTCTTTGGTAACTGTAATGGTAAGGAAGTTACATTTTTTTTTATAACGTAACGAATTTTACTTTTATCGTTACTTCGCACACGATTGGAACGCGATTTTATCAGAATTGAGACAAACAAAAAAATTAAATAACTTTTAAATTAATAAGAGAATTGTGCTCAAATTTTACACATATATACCAATAGAATAATTTATGAAATTTTTATATATTTTTTTGTATTCCCAGTAAACGAGAATGGATTAAAATGAATTAAAATTTTTTTTCTATTCGAATGCGTATTTTAAATAGCGAATACTTTTTTTTTGGATTTAATTGGATTCAATTGGATTCAATTAGATTCAATTGGATGCAATTAGATTGAAAAATTGCATTTCCTATTCAAAATTTTGAATTGAACAGTATTCACAATGCATAGAAAAAGCTGATATTATTTTTAGATTGAAAGAAATAGAGATATGCTCCATGCAATTCCTATAAATGAATAAAAATGCATTCAGGATTGAAAAGCATTTATTTTAACATTAGTGAATCTATATTTCTGAAAATCTGAATCCATTTCAGTCCACTTCAATCCATTCTCGTTTATTGGGTTGTCTTTATAGTGACTCATATATTCTTAATTAAAATAAATTTTTGCGATATTTTTACTGAATAAGAGATAAATTTATTATTATATATATCTGACATAATAATTTATTCCAGATGCATTAGTTTTCACTATTACGCCCGTATGAGCCTCCCCCATATGTCACAATGAAACACCTGCCACAGCAACCAATGTTTCCCGTTTAGTTGTGCGGAATCAATTGCGTTTTGCTCCAAACCAGTGAACGTCAGTCTGATCATATAGTCAGTCTCAAACAACAAGTATACAAAACGCAATCAGCAACATGCAATTGCAAAAATTACATTGACACATGTATGGAGAAAGAGAGCCTGTTCTTATTGTTTCATTAAACGCTCCAATTAAAAAAAGAACGATGTTGGAAACGCGCTCCGCGACTTACAAAATGATGAAAGAAGAAGCCCATGATGAACGGCAGGTAGGAATTATCGTTCGAATTAATTTTTGACGCTTGAGTAATCGAATATGCCTTTCTTTGGCCCATTTTTACTAATGTAAATTAAATTCAATCTCGCGATTTTTACTTTTCATTTTTCTAATACTTGTAACTAGAAGAAGGCAAAAAGTAATCTGATAAAAAATGTTTCTTATATAATTATATAAAAAATTAATATATTTTATATATACAATTATATATAATTATATATGAAATATGTCCATTTATATAATATTTTTTCCTAAAATAAAGGAGGGAAGTTAAACCAAGGTTGAAGTTAATCTATATTGTAGTAATCTACTTTTTCTATCACTGTAAATTAACTTTAATCTTGATTTTACTTTCTTCTAATTCTAAGAACTAAAAAAGACTAAAAAGTAAATTAAATCGAGATTGAAATTTATCTATATTGATACTTTCTAAAATTTTTAGAGTGACTTACTCTGAAGAGTGAAATCTCACTTTAAAAGATTGAAAATTGAACCATTCTTTTTCAAGACTGATTCAATTTTTACTAGAGTAAAATTCTTTAAAAAATTTAGTGAGTAGAAATGGCTCATAATTGTAGATTAATTTTAATCTTGATTATTAATTTATTCTTTATCTTTTTCTAATCCTTAGGAGAAAATAACAGTTAAATTAAATCGGAATTAAATTCAATTTTTATAAGTAAAAATAGACTGTGATCTTTGCTGACAGATAAACGATTGGCCACCACCATTCTCATCTGAAATCACACCATACAACGAGAATGATTTCGGCACTTTGATCAGACGGACCTGCGAGAACAAGAATTTGACTCTCCGAATCTCCAAGGTGATCGTCATAGGCGACGTCGCCGTCGGCAAAACATCATTAGTGAATCGGTAATAATTGATCGGTAAACCTCTATCGTTTAGTACAACTTTGTAAAAATTGATTATTCTTTACGGAGTCAATTTGATGGCTTTTCCGCGACCTGAAAACTTGAACAATAAGACGAATGATCACTTTGCGCAGCTTCTGCCACAGGCTCTTCGACAACAATTACAAGGCCACTATTGGCGTGGATTTCGAGGTGGAGAGATTCGACGTCCTTGGCGTGCCTTTCCATTTGCAAATGTAATAAATTTAAATTGACAAGCGTGTTTAGAAATATTTACACTGACAGAATGATTTTTATGAAATATTAAAAAAATTATCTAGATACAGATCTAAAAATAATTTTATCGGACCTTCAAAATAATTATGTTGAAAACTCATGTAATGCTGCAACAAATTTTGACATTCAAGCAATCAGCTTGAGCATCCTCCGCAATTATTTTGATAATTTAACAAACTTATTTTCAGATTAGTACCTAGATAAATTTTTAGATATCTTAGCTAAATTTTAAGATATTTTAGCAAAATTATTCTTTCCGCGCAAGCGTGAATTGTATGTAATATATAAGTAATTTGAGATGCCACTTGCAGATGGGATACCGCGGGTCAGGAAAGATTCAAGTGCATAGCGGCGTCTTATTATCGCAGTGCTAATGGTAAATTCCTTCTTAATTCTCTGCATAATTTCATCTAGCTGTCTTGTAATTCTTACGCATGTTATTTCATTTTAGTAATCATGGTCGTTTTCGACTTGGGAAACCTGATGTCGCTGATGCATTGCCAGCAATGGTTAAATGAGGCAAGTTGCAGCAATGTTGGTCTTCATCATATTTTTCTAGTCGGCACTAAAAAAGATTTGTTAGTAAGTATTGATAATATCATAGGCTGGTATTCTTATATATGTAAGACCGTATTAAGTAATGTTTTAAGATGCTTATGTTGTGATTGGTTTATATAAATTGGTCTTAAGATATATTATAACTTAAGACAGAATAACTTATTGATCTTAAAAGACTGTTGTAACTTTATGACAATCTTAAAAGATCTATAAATATAAAAATTGACTATGAATATACTGTCTTTTATTAATCGCTTTTTCTTTTGGGAAACGGTAGTCTCATCCAGTATACGAAATAATCGAAAAACGGGCAGTTGAAGCGGCGAAAAGAATGCGAGCGGAATATTGGGCGGTCTCGTCGAGAACTGGTAATGGGGTGTCCGAATTGTTTACGAGGGTCGCCGCGCTCTCCTTTCACGCAATGGTCCTGCGGGAGATACAGAGCTTGAAGCTCGAGCCGATCAACATCGGTTCGGCGACGATAAGTGAGTAGAAATCTCGAATCTATCACGCCGACACGGTAAAATAGATGTAGTTTGATAAGCGTAAAGTAACGACAAATTATTCATTGCACTTTTTCTCCAGCTTTGAAAAGACACTCGAAGACCGAGACAAAGCGACAGAGAATGCCAAAGTGCTCCAAATGCCCGACGTGACGGTGAAATTTGATAAATGGTTAAATTCAGGGAGAATGCTATCGCGCCTCATTCTATACTCCCCAGCAAACAAGCTGATACTAATTAAGGACCAGTCGATTCATAGTGTTCTTATATTTAAGATTGTCTTAAATACAGTTTTAAGATGTTATAAGCCAATCGCGAATAGGACATTTAATACGATCTTGAAATAAGAATGGACTATAAATACTGGTTTAAGTTTGTTTTTTATTCCTGCACTAAAACTCTGTTTCTTTTGTTCAGATATTAAATACATATCTATTTTATTTTTTAAGTATTTAAAAAAATATTTCAAAAGTGTATACTAGTTCAGGTATAGAAAACAGATTTATTATTTGTCATTTTGTTTAGGAAGCATACCGTCAACGCTATTATGTCACTTTATCTTTATCATTTATTAGACGTGGAACAACTGAACAAAAAGCTAATATTAAAATAAATAACATCTTGTTTTACGTCTAGTGAACAATTAAGACAGAACGACAACAGCATTGACACTGTGCTTCCCAAACGTACCGTAAACAAAATACGATAAGATAAGAAATAAGGTAAATAAAAACGGTCATTTAAATAACTAACATACGCTTGCAATTAATTAATAAAAATTAATGGACACTAGATGTGGGTTTTAATTCTTTTGCTTTTTGCAGCCGAAAAGAAATCGCTTGAATTTCGCGCGTCGACCGTGCGCTTCCGAGCGTCGCCGCTCGCAGCGTCGTTGTCGGCTAATGCGCGCTCATTTTTATCAACCATTCTGCAGTTTTTCGCTCGGAAGAATGATAGCGAAAAAAGGACAATGGTGATACTGCCGACCTTCGTCGATCGTGGTCGATCGCATCGGAACACGCCGGATTGCTTACGCGACGTTTGTACGCGTCGTTCAGCGTCGTCGTCCTAAATTGTGAAAGTTGGATCCTCGAATTAGTGCATATTCGGTGAAAACGACGCAGCTTCTGTCACGTGGTTGTCGCTATTAGTGACAGGAGTAAGCTTTCGTTTACCTCAACTAATTTGATCGGCCATTCGAAGGTAAATTTTGAACCACATTCCGACAGGTGATAAAGTGGTGGGGATGACGACCCGTCGAAGGAGTTTAAGGATTCGATGGGGAGAGGCTATGAATTACATGATCATTTAAGAAGTTCATGATCACGCGACGATTATACGAATTTTGCGATCTCCGCAAAAAAACGCGGATAATTTTTTTTAATATAGTACGCGCGCTTGGTGTATTTTAAATTTAATTAAAATGTAATTATGTCCATTTGCTTTGATTCCAAGATTTGATAATTCCATAGAAATTAGCTTATCAATAGATTTACCAATGTCTGATAGAATAAGTATTACATATTTTATGTTATCGCTGTTTTATCAGTAAAGTCAAATGCTACACATTCCACTTACATTGAACGGTCAGATCTTCCTGTGACACATAGGCTGCGTTTCATTATTCACTGTCAGTACTGGCAGCATTGCACATGCCATTCCAAAATATATCGCAGTAAACTTCCAATATACTTTTGCGTTTATATGGCGTCATAAATTTTTGCGTCACTTCCTATTTCTATTACTGGCAAGGTCAGGTAATCGCAGTAAAAAGATGGCGAAATTCAAGAAAATGGGAAATCAGGAAAAAATTTGTTTTTTAGATGTCGAAACGAATAATGTCAAAAAGTTATGACATATTAATGAATAAAGTAGATGCAGAAAAAAACACGCAAAGATATGAATATAATTAATAATTCCAAATTTTATCAAAATTTAAAAAATTATTTATTTCTACAGTCCTACCAAGTACTACTAAATCCGTTTCGTTATGTAACGTTGTAACGTCATAAAAGTACTATTAGTAATTTCAAAACGCTTCTGCAGTACTACTTTATAACGTCATACTGTCAATACTGACAGTGAATAACGAAACGCAGCCATAAGCAGTATCTTTTTCGTTTGTATAATTGATCGTGTGGTTAAAACGTGTCATGTTCAAGACAAGGTCTGAAAATATGATTAATTTTGATCTCGATTTAACTTCTGTTTATTTTTTCTAATTCTAAGAATTAGAAAAAGGTGAACGTAATAATTCTAATGCTGATTCTATAATCAGTCTGTAGTCGGAAGTCTTATGGCGAATTCGATTAGAAGCACTGGTGCATATTAAAGCCGTTGTACACTGATTTAATTTGAGGATAAAAATGAAATGCAAATATTTCGAATTACATATTTTACCTAATAGTTCCAGACAACACACAATATTTATAAAATATTTACAAAATATTTGTAATATTTATATTTAATATTTTATAAATATTTGTGTGGTCTCTCTCTCTCTCTTAGATTGTACAGATCATAAATATTTATTATCAATATTACGAAATATTTATCGTACATATTGTAGTAAATACTATAAATATACTAAATAAGACATTATAATCCAAGTAAAAAATATTAACTAGAAATATTTATTTATATTTATCATAGATATTATATAAAACATTTAGTCTATATTTTAATAATATTTTCAAATAAAGCTTACATAAGATATATATAAAATCTTTATATAATATTTCAAAAAATAAATAATAAAGATTTATGAATATTTATCATAAATATTTTGTGCTGTCTGGGGTACCATAAAATGTATTGATTATTTCATGATTTTCGATTTCTATGTTTATTTATAAACATATCTTTATGTTATTTTGTGTACGACGGCTTTAATAATGTGCACCAATGCGCACTGAGTGCATCCAATCGAATTCGCTATAATACCTGTATCAGACTGGATTGACGATTACGATTAACGGTTGCCCACTACTTCAACCAGTCACGATGTAGCGAGTCCATCCTAATTGGCTGAAATAGAACCGGGCTTCCGTCAATCGTAATCGTCAACCCATAGTTTGATACTCCCCTAAGTCTTAATCGGTGAAGTTGTGGTCATACAAGTTGGCTATTAGTCAACTTCATCGATAATGCGTTCTACAATAGGATCGCAAATCGTAAACCATAAGAAATTGGCCAATCACAGTTGAATATGACAAAAATAATCAACTACGATTTGTTAATTTTTTATGGCTTGCAACCATATTGTAGAACAGGCTTAAGACTTAGAACTACCGACTACCGACTCATTGTAGAATCAACATAATTAGAATTTTTATACTTTTTTCCTATATTCTTAGAATTATTATGTTTATCTTCTAAGAATTAGAAAATAGTCAAACATAATAATTGTAAGAATTAAGGTCTTTATGTTAGGATAATTTATTTAATAAATGATTTAATACATTGCTTTGCACGAGCACTTAGTACTAGCGATTTCATACGTCTAAGAATTAGAATTTTTATATTTTTTTTTCTAATTAGAATTAGAAAATTATAAAGCCGAAAATTATAAATTACAGTAAGTCAAACTGAGATTAAAGTTATAATCTTATATTGGATCTAATGCCCTTTCTTATCAATGTAATTTAGTCTTGGTTTAACAGCTCTTTACTTTTTTTTAATTCCAAGAATTTGAAAAAGATGAAGAACATGCAAATTTAAAGTTTATCTATGTTGATAGAAACAAGTATAAGCCTGATGCAGTCATTTCTTATCAAGACCGTCTTAAATACAATGCAACGTCTACAATACACGGAATAAGAAGTAAGGAAAGAAATTGACACACACAATCACAGTCAATTATTCTTTTGGTATTCGATTGTAAAGGTCTGTTTACAATACAGTAGTAAGCTTGGTTTAAGAAGTAAGAGTAGGTGTAAGAGTTTAGAGTCGGTGTAGATGTAGGCGTAAGCGAAATAAATTAATTTTATTTCTTAATCTTACTTTTTAAACCAAGCTTACTATTGTATTGTAGACGGGTCTTAATAGGTCAATTTTTTACTCTTCTTACTCCGTGTATTGTATACGACGCATATATATCGACGTATTATAATCAGAGAATCGTATTAGGTATTAGCACTTTAAGACATTACTTAAGACGATTATGAAATAAGAATGGACTATGTATACCAGTCTAGAAAGTGTCGGGTTAACGGATGAGTTTATATGACGCATCAGGCTATTTAATTCTGTCGACCGTACTGCGTTGAGCACGTGCGAAGATAATTGACTTTTGAAACGATTACTCGGAAGAATATATCGAAAGATTACGCCTTATAGAGAGGACTTGATTATTTCTTCGATTTGATTATTTCCGTGAATGATATGAGCGCAAGACAATGACTTAACATTTTTATTATTTTGTAAGCTCGCTATCGTTATCAGATCGTACATGTGATCTTTTTGAATGTATCTGGTGTGTGTATATATATACAGAGTGAATCAAGATTTGTGGTGCGACCGATAAGAGGATTCCAATGATTGTTTTTATCTTGTCGTATTCCATCCATGTATGTACGTGCGTTTATGTACGCGCGAGTGAAACGCGCGCAATTAGCGCGGAGAAAAATGGACAATACGAGTGGAGCCTTGCATCAGTTTCCAGGAATTTTATCTAAGTCCGCTTTCTCTGCTCGCAACGAAAATCGCAACGGTGCAATCGCGAAATAACCTTACGAAATAACAATTCTTTTTCATCATTTTAAAAAATTGTTGCGGATACTTGTATTCTCATACAGGAGTGATTGACTCGATTATAGGCGGATCCACTGTAAAAAAGAATAATTTTAAGATATTAAAATGTTTTATTCTTGTCTGCATTTTTTAAACACTTAAAGATGTTTTAGTTTTATACTTTTTCAATAAACAAAATACTGGGTGTTTGGATTTAAAACGCATAGTGTTTCAAATCCAAACACATAGTATTTTGTCTATATTGAGAGAAAAGGTTTAAAACTAAAACATCTTTAAGTGTTTAAAAAATGGAGACGAGAATAAAACATTTTAATATCTTAAAATTAAACACTTCTTTTTTGAGTGTTTGGTTCTCATCCTCAGCAGTTAATAGAGAGTTAAGAATTTAGAAGAATTAAGATTAACTTATTAACTTAAAGAATTAAGAAGTTAATTAAAGGAATCGAAAAAATTAGAAAGTTTCGAAAAATATGTGAAGAGATACGTTAGATATTCGTACAAGTTAATTGTTGACCACATCATTAGTGTCATGTCAATGTACGGAGATATTCGAGGAATTTGAAATTTATTCTTACGTAAAAATTCAGTTAGTTGTAGTTATTTATATTTATATCGCTAAGTTCTGATATTTTATTCTTTTGTTGCACGTATATCTATTTCTATCAATGTAGACTACTTTTAATCTTTATTTACTTCTTGTTTTCTTCCAGTTCTAAGAAATAGAAATAGATTTCGTACTTAGAAAAAGATGAAGAGTAAATTATAAGAATCAGTAATTTTAACCAAATTACAGTTAAGATACTAAGAAAATTGCAATGTAATTGCGACATTCATAGTCAGAAAAATCGTTTGCGAGTCTCTACAGAATGATTTTGGGGAAACAAGATAAAATAAAAATTTATTCTGATATTTATATTATAATTCGGTTGAGGCGCAAATAATTTTATTTTATTATAATTTTAAGAACTAAATTGTAAAATTTGACTCAGTATAGATCCTTGTAGTTTTGTAAAACATAGCCAAAAAAAGTTTCATGCGAAATATTACTTCTACGAAACAAAATATGATTGAACTCGATTATATCCGTACCGTGTGTGTAAGGAGCAGATAATTTTATTTATTGTAATATTTTTAAAAGCAAAATTGTCTGATTGTATAGAGATTTTTACTTCGTAAGAAATAAGCTAAAAGAAGTATTAGATGTTTCGAATAATACATTATATATTCTTTATTAAATTAATTTTTCGGACTTTCTAATCTATTTAGGGGGGATTATTAGCGTTTCAGAATGATTGTGTTGAAAGTTCGAAAAGTTATCGGCACGCAATCATATGTGGAATAAATTAATTTAATAAAAAATATATAATGTATTATTCGAAACATCTAGCTTTGACCGATCATGGCTTTCTTTATCGTATTCGTTGTATTCATAATACGGTCGTGCCTAAAATTCTTATAAAAGAAGTGTGTTATGGTATAACAAAATTTTCTTTTACGGGACAAAATTTGGTATAGTATAATAGATTCTAACTCGAGGAACTCGTTAAAGTCAACCCCCAGTCGAAATGACTTTATTTTGATTTAAAATGCTTAATGGTTGCTTCTCAATGACCATGATGTAGACAATTTTTCGCCGTAATGAGAAAATGCATGATCATTTAAAATCAAAATGAAGTTATTTTGACTCTGTAT
Organism: Mycetomoellerius zeteki; assembly: GCF_001594055.1. NCBI lineage: Eukaryota > Metazoa > Arthropoda > Insecta > Hymenoptera > Formicidae > Mycetomoellerius > Mycetomoellerius zeteki. Next base: position 72,574 of record NW_017257344.1, on the reverse strand, counting down.
TGACCTTGATGTGTTGCATCTATATCGCGAATGAAGTGTAGATGAGCTACCCCTGGCGTCACTACTGGCCTTGAAATTAAAATTAATCCGCGTTGGTATGAATAAACTGTAGAGTGATAAAGACGAGACGGAGAAGAGAGCTCAATTTCTTGAACGATACGTTTTGATTCCTTTAGATTTGAGCTCTCGTCTGGAAGGTGGTTTTATAGATATCTCTTTGGGAGGATAATCAATCAGATAAACACGTGTCTGATCTTTGATCCCAAATACATTATTCAGACCTGTTCTGTTGCAACTCGCAACTCGCATTACCAATATCGTTACTTATGCAGTAAGCTCTTATTACATTGGACACATTGTATTAATCGTGTTCGAAATTCAAGGAATTTATCGAGGAATTTATGTGGACATTAATCTTAATTGGGCGTGTCTCGCGTTGTATATTCCCAAATTATTCTTACAAGGAAAGGCACGGAAGTGTCGTCCTCCGATTTTGACGAGCTTGTAATATGTTATTCTTCAGACAAAAATAAGCGACACATTTTTTTTATACGTGCCTATACGCACTTTTAGGGGGTGAAACACCCTTTAGAAAAAAATCGGTTTTTCTCTTTTGAAGCGAATATCGCCGGACTGTAAGATAGAAAAAAATTTTCAGAATCAAAATTGAATGGCTTCAAGAGTACTCTAGAACTATAATAAAAAAATTTTTTTAATTATTTATTTATAATAATTGTTTATTTATATAAAGAAAAAAATTTTTTTATTATATTTTTAAAGTACTCTTAATGCCATTCAATTTTCATTCTGAAAAATTTTTTTCTATCTTTTACAGTTCCGGCGATATTCGCTTCGAAAGAAAAAAAACCAATTTTTTTCTAAAGGGTGTTTTATCTCTTAAAAGTACATATGGGCACGTATAAAAAAATACGTATCGCTTATTTTTGTCTGAAGAATAACATATTACAAGCTCGTCAAAATCGGAGGACGACATTTCCGTGCCTTTTCTTGTTAGTAAAGAAAATATTAGAGATTGATCGCCGGTTATTTTGTCTTACAGTTGTTTTGTCTTACAATTAACTACACATCCTGTCGTCATGTATTTACGTAAGATATATAAAAAATATGTCAAGGAAACAATTATTACATATCTTGTCTAGATAGTCTTGTCAAAATATAAAGTATCACAGATTATGTAATTTAAAATGTGTATCTAAATTTCTTTGTCGATAATGATTTTGCTTCGAATGTGTTTTTTATTGAAGATTTTATAAAGGCTTCTCTCAAGATGCCTCACATATTATTTTTTTTTCTCTGCACTCTTTTGACTTTCCTGGGAATTCATCAGATTTTTAAATAGCTTCATGATATAAGGCTCCTCGTCGCAAATCTTCGGTCGTTTTATGTTCTCCCGCTTTGGATTCGTCGATATCATCTCGATCTCGATGTTCTCGTTGTTTTTCTCATCATTTGAATCCTATTTTCAAACGTAACACCCTTTTTAAGTGGATACATTGAAATTGTATTTGAACGAAATTACCAAGAGACTGGCGGTATCTTTAACCGACGTTATTTTATCAATATAAATTGGGCAAACAACAAAAAGTCTAAAAAACCAAACACAAAGTCTAAAATTGTGATAAATAAGACGTCTTTAAGTCGTCTTTTAGACGCAAAAAAACATCTTATGACCCGGTTTTAGACACTTTTTGTTATCTGGAAAGTTTATTTCAATACCAAATTTTGATTGCTTATATCCATTGATATAAATATTTATTAACTTATCACTAACCATGTATTTTTATCAAATATTTGTTTAATGTTTCGCCGAGTGTATGTTTAATTACACAATATACATTTGTGTGATAAGAGAATGATTTCTGCTGTTGCACAAAAATTTTGCTCATAAGTTGTTCGTAAATTGTAACAAACAAAAAATAATATACAGAGGTCGGTATGAATTAGAGACCCTCTATAAAATAACTGGATAAAAACTGCACATGAAACAGTCACTTTTAATTGATCTGCTATGTTTTAACAACTTCTGAAAGAGAAAAAAGAGAAAAAAATAAGAAAAAGATAACATAAAATAGAAAAAAGAAATAGGAAATGTATGCTTTTTTCTCTCACGTAACTATGCTAAAACTAGAGACCTTGCATACAGAATATAGTTTGTATCCAAACTCTTATTAAAAAAATAGCATCGAAGAAAATATCGGCGAAATCTTTATATCTAACTTCAATATGAAATTCCTCTAGTATAAATATTTATATTCCCTTTAATATAAATATATAAAGAGTGTTTACTTCTATATATGCTACTGCTTTTTCAATTTCATTCGTCTTTTCAGGTTCGCTCGTCATGATTGTTGTTGTCCCAAAGAAACCACCAAAAAGAACAAATTTGCTTCGTTATTTGGTTAGCACTGTCGTCTTTTTTCAATTTTAATTTCCTTTTCGATTATAACTGTGACAAATGTAAACATGAATTTTAATCAATTGACTATTTAATATTATGTTCAATATTATATTTAATATTTTAATTCATTACTATTATGTTTAATGTTCTGAGTTATTAAAGAATTTAAAGTTCAGTCATTAATAATCATAACTTGCCTGTTGGTTCCTGTCGTAGTAGAAAGAAGGCTGACAACGCGTGCAAAGACATCATGACAAGCATACACTTGTTATTAAAATTGACCCAATCTATTAGCGCCATTAATGCGAGCAGTGAATAAATTATTAGATTGTGGATGTTTGTGAATTATTAACAAAATTTTGATGGGTAACATCTCGCTCATGATAGCCCAAAAATCGAAACGCATGGAAACGCTCGATAAACTCTTCGTGATAAAAACAATTGAGAGTTCGATATATTATATTTGTTTAATGCGATACTGTTACGTATTTAAATGTCATTTAATTTTTAAATATGTTGTTTGACGTCTACACGGAAAAAAAAGATTGACTGCTGCAGCAAATTAGATGGTAAAATATGGTATAGCATTTTTAATTGGCTGCTGCAACCAATTAAAAATGCTATGCCATATTTTACTATCTAATTTGCTGCAGCAGCCAATCTTTTTTTCAGTGTAGCTAACGATATTTCGAGGGAATTTGTCGAAATTGTACGTAAGATTACTCTTTAGTAGTACATTTGTGTGTGACGCGACAAAGCAATCATACCTCCGCAGTTACAATCACTGTAGATTAAATGCGTGACGTACATACGTACGGATAGTACATCACCGGACGTGTTTAAAAAACTAACCTTGCCACTAACATTGTAATTCATCGCTGCAGACCGTCTTTCTAAATTATCGTTCATCGAATCAAATGGCTATTCATATTACATATTAAAGTACAAAAGAAATATTTTATTCATATATATATATATATATATAAATGTACAATATATGATGAATAAAATATTTTATTTAACATATGTGTGCTACTATTTACAGGATGTCCCAGACATAATAAATATTTCAAAGAGGCAATTCTTTATAACACTTCGAGACGAAAAGTCTAATATGAAAATGATGAAGCTATGACAGTTTTCAAATAAAAAAGGTTTAAAAATTACGAATGACAAGGGCGCTAGAATTTTGTGCGCTTAAAGACGCAATAAATCGATTCAATGCGCGAAGATGCCGAATTTTATTTTTTTATTGTTAAAAAAGGTATGAAGTTCGAGGAAGCACTTTCACCTTGACCATCTTGCCATCTCCGCACATAAAATTCTAGCTCTGTTATTTGCAATTTTTAAACTCTTCCTATTTGTCACAGCCTCGTCATTTTCGGATTAAACTTTTTATCTTAAAATATTACAAAGAATTTGTCTTTAAAAT
>NW_017257344.1:42391-68535 GCF_001594055.1 Mycetomoellerius zeteki | reverse complement strand
CATCCTTGTTTACCAATATTAAACAAAGATGACATGATCACTGTGTTGCACTGGGTTGCTTATTGGAAGGCACCCATAGATTGATCAATTTGTCAACAGGAAATATATATATGCATATATATATATATATACATATATACAGGGTTGGCAAGTTACTTATAACGCCGTTACTTTGTTGATCGTTACCTTGTTTTGATAACGATTTGGTAATGACATTGTGAATTTTTTATGATGATAATGCTAACATCAGAGTTAGAAAAGCCAATCGTTACTTGTAATGTATTGAAAGTCATTCGTTACTGAAAAAAAATAACTCCTAATTTATAACGCGTTACTTTTTAGTAACGAGTAACATTACGCGTAATTCGTTATACTTATAACTTTTTCAGCGTAACGCGTAATAGTGACAAGTTACTTTTCAAATTACAGGGTGTTTCCAAATTAAATGGCAAAACTTCGGGAGCGTGTAGAGGAGTAAAAAACTAAGAAAAAAAGTCCTATAGACATATGCTCCTTTTTGCTTTGTTTCGCAGGAAATCACGAAAAAAGAAAAAAATATATTTAATTTATTATTTTAATTATTTTATTTATAAACTTTTTAATGAAGATTTTGTTCGAAATGTGCACCTCTTGCAGCAATACAAGCATTGCATCTGTCAAACACGGCTCTTGTAGCAGCCAGGCACTGTTCTTGCGATATTCTGTTCGCTGCAGCTACGATACGATTTCTCAAATGTTGCTCTGATTGAATAGGCGAAGAATAAACTTCTTGCTTCAGAGTACCCCATGCATAGAAATCTAATGGCGTTAAGTCGGGCGAACGAGTTGCCCAATGTACTGCTCCTCCACGTCCAATCCATCGTTGTGGGAATTTTCTATCTAACCAGGTTCTAGCGACTCTGCTGTAATGAGCAGGGCATCCATCTAATTGAAACCACATTTCAGTACGTTGTTGTAATGGGATGTTTTCTAAATAGTCAGAAAATTCATTCTCCAAGAAATTTAGAAAACGGTCCCCATTTAATCTTGCAGGTAAAAAAAACGGTCCCACTAGTTTTGCGCTCCCGAAGTTTTGCGATTTAATTTGGAAACACCCTGTATATAGAGGGTGTATATAAAGTCCCGGACCCTTTAAATATCTTGAAAAATGATCATTTTTGAGAAAAATGTTTTATACAAAAGTTGTAGGGTTGAAAACGATCTATTGACTGACCTTATCAATTTGACCTTGAATGGCGCCACCAAGGTCAAGTCAAGGTCAAATCGATTTTTTTAAACGATACACTCTATTTTTGATTTTAGAATTTAATAGCTGAGATCGGGAGTTTTCCAAAACACTATAATAAAGCCTCTTTTTAATCAATACTTTTCAAATTATAAGAGTTGAAAGTTACGGAACTGCCGCGGCATTAGCATTACCTAAACCTAAACTAAGGTGCTCGTATCCCTTTTAATGATGCGAGGATGGGGTGGTCATAGGAGGTCTTACGCAAGCGACAAGATTTTTCAATCGATCTTTTAGAAATAAAGACAATAGTATATCTAAATCAACTGTCATTCGTTTAAGCATTTGTCATTCCTTTAACCCAGCTCGCCTTACCTACCAGTTTTTAGTTACTTCCTCGGCTAGACTCCATCGGGATCTGGAACTTCGTCAAGTTATATCTCTGAATAGAAAACATATTTTTAACTTATCACATGCAAAATTGATATCGTTAGAGTAAGACAAGAACAAATAAACAAAGATGGAAAAAAAAATTTCTTAAATTACATCATAAAAAGTTAGTCTGAATTGCAATGTGAAAAATCGCATTAGATACGTCATATCCCAGTATGGCGAGCTAGAGTTAAAAGAATTACACATTATAGCAAATACTCAAATTGGCGTCTCTCCTCAGTCTGATAATGTGCTAGATTATAAAAACTTAAGACTGCATTTCTACAGAATTCGCGAGGCATGATTCTAAATTCATTTATTATTCGTTGAAGTAAATCATTAAGATTTCGAGGTTTATAAATTTTTAGAGTATTATAAATTTTTCCCTTTAAATATCCCCACAAAAAATAGTCGAGTGGTTTTAGATCAGGCGATCGTGCTGGCCATTCGATGTAACCCTTTCTTCCTATCCACGTATTCGGAAAAATTTCATTCAGATATTGGCGTATTCGTAAACCGTAGTGAGGTGGCGCCCCACCTTGCGGGAACCAAATGTCCTTCAAGTTTTAACGAGCGATGATTTCGGATTGCCGGAACTATTTCATTTTGAAACATGACTAAGTGACTGACACATGTCTGATAGTAATTGTCAGCGTTTAAATTACCTTCAATAAAGAAAGGCTCAATAATGACTTCATTTAAAATTCCAGCCCATACGTTGACTTTTTGCTGATTCTACTTGCTGTATATTTCTTTTTGCATACCTACCTATATATAACTTCGTTTTAACGACATATCAATGAAAAGATATTGTAATCGCACGACTCCTTTCTTTTATTTGTCAGAAGAGAAAGGAAGAACGTTGAATGGATTTTGCATGGAGTAAAATTATGATCTTTTAAATGTGTGGTTAGGAAATAATTGCGGTGGAAAATTTTTTTCGTCGACGACATCAGATTGATAACAAAAACCATTTAATCACATAGTTACATTAGCGTGAGTGCGTATCTCTTTTCACCGATCTCCTCTTATTGGCTTTCACTTTCTCGGCCGCAACTGCAACTTCTATCTGTATACATACTGTTTTCGAAGGCGCCGTGAATCCAGCGATTCCGAGATCAAGCGCAATTTATTTTGCTCGTGAAAATGATACTACGTGATTGGATAATCTCTTCGTCTCGACATGAAGTCATAATTATAGTAGAAGTATTTGCGTTTTAATTAGATGTTTACTCGATTGTGGAACTGTTATTTAAAAATACACACAGGAAACTTTCATTTGAAGACACAGCTATTGTTGCTCGATTTTGTATTGAAGAATCTTATGATCTTTGATCCTATATATTTTATTACAACAGGAAGATTTTAATGTGTCATACAAGGACAGGAAATTTAATAAATATAAAATATCGCTTTGCATAACTAAAATGATAAAGATATTCTACGTATTTTAATTTGTAATATGTACTGTACGTTGCTTGATTTAAGTTTCGCATGATTTAAGATTTCTAATTAATAAGTTAATACATGTGTATGTATATCTGGTTTCTGAAAATCAAATAATTATAAATATATTATATTACAGATTTGCAACGCAACCATAAAATTTGAAATAATGATCTCATAAATACATAACATTAATTCTGACGCTAATGCTAACAATTTAATACCTGTTTACTAAGTTGTCCTTTAATTATTGGATTTGCATTTCATTTTTACACTCATTGTCAGGTTAAGTTAGTGTACAACGGCAATATATACTAATTAATACACGTTAGTGCATTCAACCGAATTCTCTATAAGAAAGCGATCTTGGTTGCAATTAGGATCGAGATGCCATTAAACGTTTGCAGTTGCGAATAGATGTGACGTCTATCTCTACGTGACAAAAATTTCCATAGATGGCTGTATTACACGTTGATGATTCTCGACTTGTGTCAAAGACCTATTATAGACTTTTTATTCGAACATCCGATAGAACAGGATTTGCATAGAGCTTGCACACATAAAGATTAATCAACTGTAGTATCAGCGAGAATAACTAGAATACAAGTCCACATCCATAATATTTTCATAATGTACAAATTCATTAATATAAAAACGGCTAATTTTCATTCTACACTAACAATGTTGAATTTTAAAGGCACAATTGATTCTTTTATTCTGAATTCTGATAAATAAATTTAAATCTGTAAAAAATAATTAAAAATACAGTTTAGCTTCTATGATAGAAGATCAATTAAAACATTCAATTTGCTTACTATAAAGTCGCTTCTTCCATCAATTTTATAATATTTTTTAAAAGAAAATAAATTCTTGTTTTGAGTACATAATGATTTTTTCTAAAATTTGTAATAAGTATATTTTTTAAAGATTATTATGAAGAAAATATTTTCGTTAAAGATAACCATTACTTAAAAGGAAGAAAGTAAATTGAGTAATCACTTTTCTTAATGTTATAGAATATTTTTCTTTGTGCAAACGAAGGGTGAAAATTTCACATTACCGATAGAGAGTTAAGATTGATGTCGGACAAATACGTGCAATTTCGTATGTATACTAGGGAAAGCATTTTTCATGTGAGGGAGATACGGTTCCTGAGCGATTGGGATTTTTGGGTTTCGAATTATGTTAATTTCGTATTTTGCAGGGAAAGTATTTTTCGCAGATATCGAGTAGTATATAGTTACACTGAGCGTTTGATTACACGTCGGATGACTTGCTACTTTATTGCAATGGCCCATGTCGCGGGGTAATCGCGACAGCGATGGCCGTGCGTGTACGACGCATGTATATATTGAAGTACAATCGTGTTCCGCCGGTTCCGCGTAATCCAGTCTTTCCGCTCGTTTTCAGTTGTACACTGATCGTCGTCGTGGAAAGTTCGTGCGCGTGATCGTTCATACGTTGTGCGATACCACGTGCACACCGCCTGCGAATTTTATTCCACACACACTTCGTGTATACAACATACAACATGGATCTACCGGTAGGGATATCAAATATCTTTAATCGTATCTCGATCACATTTAAGCAATGGCACGAGGAGATATACGAATTGCGAGGCCGTGATTTTCGGGAATTGTAAATTCTGAGCAGATCACGTAGATCACGACATGCTTTATCACACTATTAAATTCCAAAAATAATAGCAAATTATACTCACAATTTGAGTTATTTTTAATCATTTCTATAGATTGCTGCTGCTCCTATTCAATATATCGTTAATTCATCTAAAACAATGGAGTTAAACTAAGCAATTAATTTAAGCAAATATATTAAATTTGACTGAAATTTAGTTTATTATTTATCAAGTGTACACGATAACATGGACTTTGTTTATTTTGAAATCAACTACAGAAATAGATTGATTTACATTTTGATATACATGTAATTTACATTTTGATATACATGTAATTTACATTTTGATATACATGAATTTTAAAGTAACGAAATTCTATAAGGATTGAGTTATCATTGTTTCTTTGATATTTAACAGTGCATGTCAAGATAATCTTTTAAACGGAGTGAAAGATTTTTTAATGCTACACTGAAAAAAAAGATTGGCTGCTGCAGCCAATTTTTGGTTGTGTTAGCCTATCGAAATCCTATATTAACATTGCGGATAGGCTAACGCAATCAAAAATTAGTTGCTGTAGCCATTTAAAAATGCTATGCCATATTTTACCATCTAATTTGCTGCAGCAGTCAATCTTTTTTTTCCGTGTACAAGTTTTGGTAAAACTACACGGAAAGAATGATTTTGCTGAAGTATCTAAAAGTTAGATACTGCATTTTTAGATGTTTCAATAAAATTGTTCTTTCCTCAAAAGTATACGCGCGATTATTCTTCTCAAGTACAGAGAGAAAAAAATTTGTTATAAACGCTAATCTTATGCCATGACGGCAAATTTATATATAGGAATCGCAAATTATTTGCAGGTGTAACAAATATCCTTTTTTGTACTTGCTATAAAAATTATTTGCAACAGATGCAAAATATTTATCAAATATACAAATTTATTTGCTATAAACAGTAGACAAATTTGACAATTAAATTTTGTAATCCCTTTTGAGTTTATAGCAAATTTTTGCAACCTTCAAGCTCAAGACACAATGTGAGACAATAGCGATAACAATAGATATAGCGATAGCGATAAATTTCTGACGAGTTGGAATTCTGTGTTTATCGCCTTATAACCTACCAATTTAGGTAGAACACGGAGTCATAATTAAGTCATAATGGTATCACAGAACGTCATCATGATGTCATTTGATACAAAAAAATTGACTTATAAGTGACGAATGAGATCATGATGATATCCTCATGACTTCTGAATTCTACTTGGGAATCAGCGTTCAAATTTTTCATTCTGTTTATGTGTGCTATAATTTTGAAACAGATGGAAGAATATACTACGGTCTATATACGAGATCGAATTGGTTGGCATTTTTATTTTTTTCGCGGCATTGTTCTTTTACAGGAAGCGATAATTATATATCGCTTATTAGTTATTTCTATACCATTCCTATCGCTGTTGCCTCACATTGTGTTTAAGGCTTCACTCGTGGTTCTTATGTTTGGTCCTAATTACCACGAGTCTCACTCGATATTATAGGTGAAGGAGTTAATATAATTTATAAAATTTAATAATTTATAATTAATCCTTACACAATACAAGGTACAATTTGGTGCCTCATCTGTGCACACATGAAACACTAGAATCCGTCTGTTTTTTTTTCAACTATTCAGAATAATTAAAAAAATCTCTAAAAATTCACCAACATACTTTCAAATAGGTTTTTCTAGAATAGATATTGAAACTTCATTTTGAAAAATAATAAAATGTAGTATAATTTATAAATTACCGAAAGATTCAAAGAAACTTGCACTAACAGGAATCGCTCGCACTGAGTGTACACTGGTACCAACTGGTACATATTAAAGCCGTCGTACATAAATTGAAAGATACTTGGAATCTCACTCTGAAGAGTGAAAATTGAGTCAGACTTGAAAAAGAGTGACCTAATTTTCAGTTTTTAAGAGTCAGATTTCACTCTTCTCTCTCAGAGTGACAATTCACTCTAAAAGCTTTAAAGAGTTTAACATAAATATAAAAATATAAGTTAAACTGTGAAATCAATAAAGTTTATTGTATGTTGTTAAGTAAAATATTTTATAATTTGAAATATTTGCATTTAGATGAATCGATATACAACGGCTTTAATACGTACCAATGTTCACTAATGCGTCCAACCAAATTCGTTATTAGACAATAGCAATTGTTCAATATTGAGTCATCGAATGATGCAATTCAAGCATCTAGCGTCTCTTTCGCTTTTCGGTTTTTGATGTTTATGACTTGAATCAAACAAGTTAAAATGTTTTGTCCGAAAAATAAATTTTTAATTAGACAAATTTAATCAAAGATAAACAGCGAAATTTAATAACTGGAGAGTGTCATTGTTGATCGTATATCATGAGTATGTATAAACTTGAAGGTTTTCGAGATTATCGGAAATAATATTTTCTGTACAACAATATAGAGCCTGTTACTATTTGAAATTGTAATAGATATAATATTTATAAGATAAGATTACCACCATAAATGATAAATGATACGTAATAATTGAGAACTGAGTGAAAATCTAAAATTCATTTTTAAATTTCATCTTCCAGCACATAGTGATCTTCAGTTTTTCTTTTTCAGCAATAAGCTATCTATAATTATTGGTTACTTATATTCGAATGTTATGCGTTGAATATTAAGTGTTTACAAAGTAGGATTGACTTTTTATTAACTTTGTAAATGTTTGCTACTTCTTAGAAAAAAGTTACGTAATTTTCCTTGATGTTATTCATTAACTTTGAACTCACAATCAGCACGAATTGCGATGTGTTAAAATCATTGTACAATAAAAATGAAAAAGCCGTCTTCTAATACGTTTTAATTCGAGATTTAAAATACGAGGATAAAATATTTCTTTCGGCATAATTTATTCACTTGCATAAAATAAAGAATATGATTTTATATTCCTCTGAATGAAAAAATGATTTTGTTGAATTATCTAAAAATTTAGCTAGATACAGATCTGAAAATAATTTTGCTAGATTATTAAAATAATTATGTAAGAATCTCAAGATGAGTAATACTGTGATATAAGTTATCAATTCTAATAACCAGAGAGTTAGAGAGCGTCATACATAGTTATTTTGATAAATCAATAAAATTATTTTCAGATCTGTATTTAATTAAAGGAATTAAATACAACTTTCACTTTTTCGCGACCGTTCCGGAATTTACTTGTTATGTATTTTTCTTCACGGAAGTTGAAAATGATCATAATAATGACATTACGTTCAAGGAAAAATTGGTCGATTTGCACACGTACATTGGTATATTTATATAAATGAAGTTAATAAAAGCATTCACAACCTTATGAAATCGTTGTCAGTTATATGCTTTAATAATTTAAAAATTAATTCAGACTTGTTTATTCAACTCTGTTGGTCCAACTCTCGTGCAGATTTCGTAACGATATGAATAAAGAGTTTATTAACTTTATTTCAATGTACCAATCTTTTCTTGAGCGCAGCATCATTATTATGATAATTTTTGGTTTCCATGAAAAAAATACATCAAAAAATCTAGAAATAAAATGATTCGCAAATAGTTACAAAAAAGTTGTATTTTCAACAAAATTCCTTTCGAGCTGATCACAAAAAGTTCATAGGTTATCTGTGTTAAACGATTAGCTTTCGGTAAACGCTTATAAACTAATACATTAATAAATAGATTATGAGTGTTTAAAATTCATTTGTAACGCCGAATGTAAATATCGGCTGTCATAAATGAATCTCAAATCCTCATAATCTAAAATGGAAAATTTTTAGTCGGAAAATTTTTAATCGAAAGAGCGCGCTTATATTTTTTTAAATCCTTGCAATATTATAATGAAAAGCTATAATAGCAAACCAAGCAGACTTGAGTTACGTGACTTTTTCCTTATTCGGAACGATTTTTAGAAGTCATCGTGTTGCTTTTAGATAGTCAAGTAAATCGCGAACGGAATAAATCTAAGATAAGGCGACTGAAGCAGGCAGATAGATAAGCAATAACACATGCGAGCATTAACATACATACAATAGAATGACATTGTTTTTGAGGTCATTTTATACGCGCTTGGACAAATGTAAAATAATTTTATTCTTCCGCGACAAGCGCAGTAAGATCGTGTATCTAATGAATCTTACTTGTGTTACGCAAGCTATTAAGCCCGTAATGACACAATAATTATGTAAGTTCTGGTTTTTTGTGCATTTGCGCGCTGCATAATAAGTATTTTCCTCATGTCAGAATGACAAAATAATACCACTCTCTACAGAAAACAAAATCACGGAACATGCAGACTAACATGTACGAATGATATAATGTAGCTTTATTATCGTTATCGACATGATTGCGATTCTGCGTCATAGCCGATAATGATACCTGTTGTCGAATCTTAGCTGAATGTTGCGCGAATGATATACAGTATATACAGAGCTCAGAGAACGTGATTTGAGATTCGGAATCGTTCCATTGTTAATTGTCAACGTGAACTAGTTATTTCATGTAACACAGTGATAAGCGACGAGTCAATAAACGTCGATTCAGTCGTCGGCACGGAAGTATCTTGATACTTTGCTTTTGAACGATTGTGATAATATTAATTTTCGCGACGCAGAACTTTGTACTGAACAATTCTCTTATCGAGAGTAAGTCATTCACTTTTCTTTGTTACTATCAGACGATAAAAGTACAAGTGCACTGTCCTGGTAGGCTCATCCTTTTTTTAAAGTAATTAGCATCCATTTGACTCGATTAACTTGTCATTAAACGTGATTTATTTCCAAACCGATAATAAGTATCTCCTTCTCTGACTGAATTTTTATTAATTCTACACGAATTTTTTTTATAAGACGCGATCGAAACAATGTGATGGATGTCGATCATGATGCAAGAATCTGTGAAAGAAAGTTACCGTTGTATTTCATCATAAGACTTATTAGCATTAAGAGCGGGGATTTGGAGGGGAAAAGAAAAATTCTGAATTACATTAAATTTCGAATGTGGAATCGATGTATTGTAAATGTGTACCATTTTAAATAAATTTATTCGCAACTCGTGCGATGTTATCTCTGACATTCAACCTTGATAAAAACGAGAGAATAAAAAATTCTATCGTATCTGCTTGGAGTGTGTAATAATTTATATATATATTTTAATAAATATTATGAAGTTAAGAACTTTAGCGCTTCTTAAAATTTATTGGCCACGTTATATCTTTGTGGAATATAAGCATTTTGGACTTTGGATAGACTTCAGAGACTGACTACAGATGGACGACATGCGTATCAGTACGCTAGAAATCGTTTACAAATCGTCTTTTTGAAAAAAAAAGGAAGATTTTTTTACAGAAAGATCGGTTTGAAATAGGCTCAGATGATTTCCAACTGTTATTTAAAAAAAAAATATTTCTTTTGATGCGCGTATCGCTCATCCTATAGATTATGCCATCTTCGTCAATTATGACACATTTGATTACACATTCTGCATTTATGATTGAAGATCATCTTGCTAATTATAATGTTTTGTAAATTTCTCGAGAGTGATAAGATAAATTGAAGTATATAGCGAATTTTTTTTACTTTCATCGCGAATGTCATAGTTCGACAGGCTTAGGAGTCTCGTAGAGTTTTTATGTCCGAGGAGTCGATTCTACTAAGATCAATCAATTAATAAGTTCGTGTTGAATCTCTCGTAGACTGTGGACGCATCGCAACCGAAGGCTATAAGAATGGCAGGATCGGCGGAGAGCGAAAGCGGGCCAGAGGCACTTGACGAGTCACTCTTCGGCATCGTGGACATAGCATTGGTCGTTGGTCTCTTCTTAGCGGCTGCATGGTGGCTCCTGAAAAGAAGAAAGCGGGAAGAACTCACGCCACCAACGAAATCCTACTCTATCCAGTAAGTATCTTTTTCGCAATGCCTTGGATACGTGATTATGTGATCAAATATTTGCATAAAAGAATTTCGATAAATTCGAATGGAAATTATATTATCTGCCTGAGGCAATAAATAACTTTTTCTGAAAGAAGGAAAAAATTTGATTTCTCTTCAATTGTAGACCGACGTCATTCGCCGCGGTACCGCCATCGGAGAATTCCTTTATCAAAAAACTGAAGTCCTCCGGGCGAAGTCTGGTCGTCTTCTACGGCAGCCAAACGGGTACTGCTGAAGAATTCGCTGGTCGTCTCGCTAAGGAGGGTATCAGATATAAGATGAAGGGCATGGTGGCCGATCCTGAGGAATGCGACATGGTATGTTAATCGCTACAGCGCACAATTTACTAAAGAAATTTTTAAATTCAGAGAAAAAAAGAGCGGGAGAGAATCTCTTTTCGAAAGCGATTTAAATCATACAAACATCTATACACGAACATCTACATACGAAGATCTTTATTTTATGCAAGACGGACCGAGCGAGACTTCTCGACCGATGTTGTTAAGCCAATCGAGAAATTACTACTCGTTATTACTACTGTACATATTTCTGGCACGTGTAGAAACATATACATATCATAGTCTTGATTGATCTCGACCTTGCCGCGAATTATAAACGATATATTCTCTATATGACGCAAAGAAAGATTAATATGAAACTAGAAATATTTTTCTTTTTTATAATAGGAAGAGTTGATACACTTGAAAACTATTCCAAATAGTTTGGCAGTGTTTTGTTTGGCCACATACGGAGAGGGCGATCCCACCGACAATGCGATGGAGTTTGTTGAATGGCTGAAGAACGGTGACGCTGATCTCACAGGATTAAATTACGCGGTATGTATGTACATATGTAATCATTTCTGTATATACAAGCGTGGCACGCCATAATCGTCATCAATTTAATTATCTAAATTACTTTGTCCTTCAGCAGGCAGCGTGTGTTGTTCAAGTGTTCACTACAGTTTCCATAATACACACAATAAACGATAATAATCTAATTAATAATACGATCAATAATAATAATTATTATAATAATAATGATAATAATAATAATGATGATAATGCCACGCGGATATAACTTAAGGATATGAACGATGCAAATAACGAATTTGTCTTCCTCTTCCTTATTTTTGACTATTTCTTTCTCTCTCTCTCTCTCTCTCTCTCTCCACGCTTTTCTTCTTCGGCATCTTTTTTCGAGCTTTTTCTGTGATTTTTTTACTTTCGTATCTCTCTTTAGGCCGTGTTCCGATATACACCGCCAATTATAGCACTTAGATGGAGCGCAAAGTCTTTTTAAAACAAATTTTTTGATTTTGATTCATTGAGCGTTTATTTTAATTCTGTAGAGCAAACCTTCTAAGAATTTTAAATACAATAAGACAAAGCACTGAACAAAAAAAGAAAACAAAAAAGGAGTAAGAGATTAATACATTACAAATAAAATGAAGCTCTACGAATAAAAAAGAATAATGAAATAACAAAAAATAATAAACAGAGTTAAAGTTCGAGAAATGATGTTCGGGAAAAATCCATCGTGGCAATCAAATGACCTGAAATTGTACATCTTGAACGAATTTATTGAGAATACTTATAATTTCATTAATTGCCATTAATTCTAATGAATTTGCTCACTTTTGTAAAATCGATCTTCAGTGCAAGGCATATTCATGTAGCGCCGTAATAGTAGATGTTTGTATTATGCCCATTCTACAATAAGCCATAATTAGACATAAAACAGAAGCCAGAAGCTGGAAATTGACGACTGTAATTGGTCAATTTTTCCAGTTTCTAACTTCTGCTTTATGTTTAATTATGGCTTATTGTAGAATGGCCATTACGGTGCGTTCCAAGTCACGCATGAAGCGCATAATGCATCATTTGTCTTTGTTGTTTGCCAATTAATAAAGAAGGATAAAACGATATATCATGCGCTTCATGCGTAACTCGGAACGCACTCTAAAGCGAGGAGCACAGACTCTTGTATAACGCATAACACATAAGGCATAAGAAATTCAACCAATCATAATTCTTTATTTCATGGAAAGGAAGAAAACGAAGGACTTTGATTGACTTATTTTCTTTACGTGTTATGTGTTTATGCAAGAATTTGTGCTCCCCGCTTTATGTGTTATGTAATGTATGATTCGTCCAATAGTATACAGTGTACATATGGGTGCGTTCCACTTAAAGTCCGCAACGATCATGATCACGGCCACAGTATTTGCCGTTCCACTAGCTTGAAGGCTCTGCGAGCGAAATATTAAGTGGATCGAGTTTTGTGTGTGAATAGTCTCTGTAACATGGATGCCATTGAGGTAATCGTACCGCGCTGTAAAAAATATAAATCTGAAGACTCATCGAGTTTTGATGAATGGGAAGTAGTGTTTATCTTTTTCCGGATCGTGCTTAAAACGCTATTGTAGATCCGGGGTAACGCGCTTGATAGAGTGAATAGGAGTTATGGGCTGTGTTCCGAAATTTACTGCCATTAAAAATCTATAGTTTACGTCACGTGCACTATAGATTTTCAGTACTGGCAGTATATTTTGGAACACAGCCAAAACGTAAAATGAGTGCATTCAGTACCACGACCGCTCATTGAGCGCTCAGTGAGCTCTTGTATCTGTTTGGTCTATATTTTTAGTTTTAACGGAATATGCCAATAAGATGCAAGCGCTCACTGAACGCTCAGTGAGCGGTTGTAGTGGCTGCGTTCAACAGAGAAAGCAGCTTTGCAACTGTTGTAAAATTCTTGAATATGATTGGTTTATACATTTAGATCCAATTCTAAGGGCAAGACCAATCATATTAAAGAATTTTACAACAGTTGCAAAGCTGTTTTTTCTACTGAACGCAGCTACTGAATACACCCACGCACAATGATAGCAGACAACGAAACAATTATAAAACGAGCTGACTCATCTGTGAACCATGGGCGTCGTGAGTTCGATGCGGTCGTGATTAATGATATCATTTATGATGTTTTTTTTTTCGAGACTACACAATCGCAGTTGTTATGCGGAACGGGCGCTGCGAGCGTTACAGGCGTTAAATGGAACACACTATATAACACACGATCATATATGATACTAGTGCTGTATGATACTAGTGCTTAACATCGCAGTTTCTCCGGTGGAAAGTGAAAGTACCGATAACGCGTCGAAGTACATGAGTGAAATCGAATTATTGCTCTCATTTGGACGCGAATACGTGATACTCTGCAAGTTACGAACATCGGAATGTCATGTGCTAAATTCTTCCGTCTCGCTCTGCAGCACTATCGCCAGGCTGGCAATGTGGCGCTGGCAGCGCGGCAACGTGCTCCAATATTGCTCATATCGCACGAGGTATCAAGAGATACGAGATATCTCGTTCGAGAGATATCGCGATTCGAATCGTTGGAAAACAAAATCCGTGTTTCAAATTGCACGCCAATAATCGCTTCGCTTAATCGTTATTATTATTTTTTGTTTTAGGTATTCGGGCTAGGTAATAAAACCTATGAACACTATAATGAGATTGGAATAAATGTGGATCACAGATTGGAGCAGCTGGGTGCTACGCGCGTTTGCGAGTTGGGTCTTGGGGACGATGATGCAAAGTAGGTTCTCGGGAATGTGCTTCTTTTTTTCATATCCGTTCTTTATTTTTACAATTTAATTAAAGTACAAAAAAAAAATTCAAAGTAACAGTTAAAATGAAAATTAATATTTTTAAATTATAACATTGATTATAGTCAAGACAAATATATTTTACTTATTTTATCATCCATTCTTAATATTTCTACAATTTTTTAGAATTTCTTTTTCTTAATAATTAATTTTAATGTTACAGCATAGAGGATGACTTTATTACGTGGAAAGATAAATTTTGGCCAGCTGTCTGTGAGTTCTTTGGCATCGAAGGCACTGGCGAGGATGTCAGTATTCGACAATACCAACTTACAGAACATATAGATCTATCAACTGATCGCATCTACACCGGAGAACTCGCTCGTCTTCATTCCTTCACGAACCAGAGATCGTAAGTTCTTATTTACTACAGAGTTTTTTCAAATAATCACTGTTCCCATTTTTAGAATTTTTGATCTTTTATTTGTAGGCCATATGATGCGAAAAATCCATTCTTGGCTCCTGTGAGAATAAATCGCGAACTACATGGTCCAACATCCGACAGATCATGCATGCATATAGAATTCAACGTCGAAGGCTCCAAAATACGTTACGAGACAGGTGATCATTTGGCCGTCTATCCTGTGAACGACACGGAACTGGTGAACAAAATTGGTGAACAATGCGGCGCGAACTTGGATACTGTTTTCACCCTTACGAATACAGACGGTATTTACTTGCTCTTCTTACTTTTACTTTCTTCTCTAATTTTTATGTGAGAATGATTTATGCGTTTGGATTTTTTAAAAAATAATCTACTATTCGCTTTACAGAGGAATCCTCGAAGAAGCATCCATTCCCTTGCCCTTGCAGCTACAGGACTGCTTTAACACATTACTTAGATATTACAAGTAATCCACGCACGCATATTCTCAAGGAGTTAGCAGAGTACGCGACCGATCCCGCAGACAAGGAGAAGCTAAAACTGATGGCGTCGACCACCGCAGAGGGCAAAGCTGCCTATCAACAATGGATAATCCAAAATAATCGCAATATTGTGCATATTTTAGAGGATATTCCCAGTTTGAAGCCACCTCTAGATCATCTGTGCGAGATTTTGCCACGATTACAATGTCGATACTACTCAATATCCTCGTCTCCGAAGGTATCTCTTTTAATTGATTGTAAGAACGATTTAAGAAGAGGTTCCTTTTAAAAAAAAGACATAAAAAAATCATTCTTTCCGTTTTAGCTTCATGCAACTTCGATCCATATTACGGCAGTAGTGGTGGAGTACAAAACTCCGACCGGCAGAATAAACAAGGGCGTAACAACCAGTTGGTTGAAGGAGAAACATCCCTCCGATCCACCTTGTCTCGTTCCGATTTTTGTAAGGAAATCTCAGTTCCGCTTACCAACGCGCCCGAGTATCCCTATCATCATGGTTGGTCCGGGAACCGGTTTAGCGCCATTTAGGGGCTTCATACAGGAGCGAGACTTTGCCAGAAAAGAAGGTAAGCATGCTTTTGCTTTCGATATCTCATAACATATTCTCCCCATCAGTAGAATGTATCAATATTTAAATCTTAATTCCAGGTAAAGAGACGGGTGACACGATACTGTATTTTGGATGCAGAAAAAGCCAAGAGGACTATCTCTATCGTGAAGAATTAGAACAGTATGTGAAAGATGGCACTTTAACATTGCACACCGCGTTCAGCCGGGAGCAATCGCACAAAGTCTACGTCACACATTTACTCGAGAAGAACAAAGACGAAATATGGCGTGTCATCGGCGAACAAAACGGACATATTTATGTTTGCGGGTTAGTTTAAAGAATCTATTATTATAAAAAAAATTTATATTAAAATTTTTACATGTAAATTATGTATGTTCTTTCTTAGGGATGCAAGAAACATGGCTCGCGACGTGCACAATATATTGCTTAAAGTGGTGATGGAACGTGGCAATATGTCAGAACTTGATGCTGCAAATTATATCAAGAAGATGGAGTCACAAAAGCGATATTCTAGTGATGTTTGGAGTTGAGCCATATTAATTGTATACTAGAGAAATATACAAAAGAATTTTTCAAAGTGCGAGGGCCAGAGCTTGATGCTTGATTCATTAAAGCGATGGAACGGTAGTATAACGACATTCAGTCAAATCACTTCTCATTTTCTCTATCTTCATTCAATAATTTTCATCCGATGAGTTTTATTCCGTCATGAATGTCGAATGATATTTAAATTACATTCGATAGCCAGAGCTAGCATTGCATAGAGACCTTTTTAAAGTTTATGCAAAGTATTTAAATATATATGACTTATTTTTCGTATTCGTGTCTTTGTAGATAACAGAATAGATCGTTTAAATTAAATGTTTAAATGTATTAGCTACTTATTTATGTAAGTCCGATCTTCGATGAAAGGACTGACTTCATTTAAATTTTTTTAAAAGAAATGTAGAGAAACTCGATAACACTTGGGATTTTTTGTACATACACTATTTACACACAATTTAAATAAATATATACATGACACACATTATCTCGTGTTTAGTAAAAGCGTTCGTTAACTCTTCATTGTCAGAAATTGTCGCCTTTGCTATTTAATAGTTTGAAATATGTTTATCGAGTTTCTGTACATATTTACGTTATTCGTATGTAGCATCTCTGTCTATTTCATCAAGAATGTTAATCAGTTATTTATCTACAAAATTATAAAAATTATTTCATGACTAATTTTATTATAATTATATAATAATTTTTATCATATCTGTACAATTACTTAAATGAACTTTGATAATTTTTATGTTCTATAAACAACAAGACGAGATAGATTAGCTCGTCTCTGCTGATATTTTAACACTCTTAACGTATTGTTTAATAAAACATTGTCAAGTCTGGTCATCGTGATATAACAAGTACTATTCGTTACACAAATTGTACAAACAGTTTCATTGAATTCTGCTGTTTTTCATTATCATCCGCGATCGTTCGATCGCAATACGCCAATCTAGTATAAATGTTACATCTCACATCGAATATAAAGCGAATATAATATAATGAATATAATTTCTTTTTATAAGATCAGTATATACATATATAGACAATGTGAATAATTGTTATTATGCAAGAGGACTTTGTAATTGTTGAGTTTGCTCTTGGTACTAATTATATGTATAAAGTACATTTCCTAGAAGTGTAATCGGTCCACATCAATTGGTGATATTAGTCAGTATATAAATAGTGAAATCTTTTATGCGATATTTTGAACAAGTTTATTTCAGTGTTTGAAATGATATTTTTACCTTAAGTTGGTACGTGTGAACCGAAACGATCTATAGTGAAACTTAAGGCTAAGGACTTGTTATTAATGAATATTAATTCGAATTCAATCCATTGTAGTTACTGCAGCATATAGTATGTACAAATAAAAATTATCGCGAGCGTACTGGTTTCAATCACCATATATTAAAATTGTTAACTCAGGCTTCCTCTGTCTCTAATTAAGATCAAAATGAATTATAATTGAATTAATTATAAGTGAATTTTGTAAGTGAATCGATGTTGATGCAACAATGTAACTGTTATCAATAATGAAACTAAATAATACAACTGTTATTGTTATAGCAATTATGAATAAGACGATCGCTGTTTATTTACGTAGCGTTTTTAATCGTTTTTAATCCGAGGATGTAAAGGTATGCGTGTAGCTATGAGCGGTATCGTAATCGATTCTTAATTTAGGACTGTTTTAAGTAATATGTCTTAAGATGTTAATACGACTGTGATAGGTTTATGACATCTTCAGACTATACTTAAGATAGTCTTAAATATGAGAACTTATAAACCGGCCTGTCTTATATAGCGATTGTACAACGAATTATAACTAATTATATTTTTACACGATGCATGTAGGGATGGTGAATAAAAATCATGTTGATCAACATATGTAAAGCAATCAGGGGATCGATTGTATCTTGATTATATCATTTGTAATGTAATTTTATTCGCATATCGAGAAATAATATTGTTATTATTAATTTTTCACGAATGTATCTGCATAAAATGATTTTATAATTTTTTTCTCGTAAACATAGAAAGTAATTCCAGTTGAAAAATAATTGACTAAATAAAGAATGAGACAGAGATCGATTGTGTCTATGGTGGATACACAATACCCCTATAAGCGCATAATATTATTTAATATTAAATAATATTCCTGAAATATTAATAGATGGTTATATGTCCACTCCTAATAAT
Source organism: Mycetomoellerius zeteki (assembly GCF_001594055.1). Taxonomy (NCBI): domain Eukaryota; kingdom Metazoa; phylum Arthropoda; class Insecta; order Hymenoptera; family Formicidae; genus Mycetomoellerius; species Mycetomoellerius zeteki. The sequence goes on along the minus strand of NW_017257344.1, from coordinate 49,948 downwards.
ATTATATGATTATTAAAAGTAACGTTTAAAGTATTTATTTAATGTTACTGTAATATCGTATAAACATTAGAAAGTATTAACAGCATTTACTTTAATTTGTAAAACTGTTACATCTGTTCAGTATAAGTATACGTTTAAAAACTAAAAATGATTTTTGCTCTCATTTGTAGAACTGGATATGTACTTAAAATCATGTTGAAACGTTTTTTTAGCACAAGATGCAGCATAGACTGATAAGAACTTTTCGTTACTGGATTGTGAATTCAAATTGCACAAAATTAAAAATAATTAATATTTATTAATATTTTAATAATGTTTCAGGAATATTAAAATATAATACCTATTTATTATAAGTGGACATATAACCTCTATAGAATACTCCTGTAATATTAAAAAAATATTTATATTTTCGAAATATTATAACATTATTTTAATTTTTTTAATAATATTCATGTAACATTCTAGGAACATTTTGCGCTTATAGGGACGTGATAGAAGGTTTGTCGCGTCGCGTGCTCCAACATGTTCTAATTGCTCTCACCATAGCTCTTACCCACTCCAACGTGGTTGATAGAGTGAATAGGAGCTTGCGACGTGACAAACCTTGAGATACATGTGAATACCTTGAAACGAGATAAAAATTACAAAAGTGATTATTTAAATATTTGTGATTTCATTGGTCAACACCAGTGAATTTGTTAACTTTTGTAATTTTTATCTTGTTTTGAGATATTTTCACGATCATCTTCTTGTAAGTTACAGAAACGTTTTACCGGCGAAAGTAAATTATCCTTTTCCTTCTACGTCAGTGGAGATTTTTATCATCGACGTGGGTTCGTGTCTCAGCTGAATAAGGATTGTAAAAAAGTAGACCTTCACAACCCTCAGTATAATAGTATATATCATGCGCAGAGGGGTGAAGCGAACCTCGTCGTGGGTTATATCATGGTCAATATTTCAGATTTCAATCACGATTCGAGCACGGGATCGATAGTAGGATTAGTAGGCTCGCGTGAGGTGTAAAACAGAAATTATGAATGGTAAAAATAGGCGTGGCGGCTACGCAACCGCTCTGCTGAAAGCCCTGAAAGATCCCAGTCGAGGACGTTACGAACGTCAGAAATTGGAAGAGAGTCAGTAAGTATTCTTTCTCTCCCTCTCTCACATCGAAAACACGCGGGTTGCGGTATCTTTGCGACGGGAACGTCGCCGATTGGATCTTGTTGATGGCGGAGACCCTCAGGGAAAGCATGAAATGCGAAGGAACAACATCAAGAGAAGCACGTAAGTTTGTTTATTTATTTTGCATTATATGCAATTCCGAGAAATTATCCCATGATTATTGAGTAATTGTTGATTATTGAAATTGTTGGGAATTATTCGTCTTGTAGGATTAGTCCGCTGACGCAGAAGATAAAGGCTCCCCAACATCTGCTGCGACTCAAGGACGAAGAGGATGGATGCAACGACGAATGGGACGGTCGTTTCCGACTACCTAGTTTGCCACGGCAGAAAGCGTTAAAGGATGACGTCCTGTCCAATGGCAACAGCGCAGCAACGTCTGTTTCATGGTCGCAGGAGGTGGAGAGCGTGGCAACTCAGAAATTGGAGGAACAATGGGTGACTGTGGAGAGAATCTTCTACGAGGAGGACAATCAGTTGCTTAAAGAATCTATTTTGGACGAGTGCATGCAGTGGAAAACACAGATACCGTATCTGAGAATAATTGGCAAGAACCCGACTTGTGACAGCAACAGTACGCAACGTGACGTTGGCTCCAGCAGTAACAAGACAAAGAAACTTGATGATCCGCAGAACGATGAAGTATTCGTAGAACGCAATCTTTCAATGAAGGTAAAGAGTTTCTTTCGTATGTTATAATCTACATGTATATATTGTACTATTCTTTATATACTTATATAAAAAATACTTATATTATTTATATTATTTATAGGAAGGAGAGGATTCTGTGCAATACAAATTGAATAGGGCAAAATTCGAAGATGTTCTTGACATGATGATGGAATGTGTAATCTCAGAGCTTTTTCCTAACGAGAAGGATGAAACAGATTCTTTGCACGACGATTTCACTGACGCCCTAAGAATAGCTCTCGCTCCTGTTCACGGTAATAGAAATTCGTCAAGAAATTCAAAAACGAATTGGACAGAGGAAGCAATCTCACCGAATTATATCGAGAACAAATCTATAAGTATAAGAAATCGATTGCTGGATTCAGAAAGTTCCCTTCAGACAATAAAGAACGATGCGAATCTTCAAGGAATCCAGAAGTAAGATTAAAAGAAAGTAAAATATCGAACACAGGCGCGCTTTTTGTTACTTAATGTATACTTGATTTCTAGGAAATCGAGAAAGTCAATCTCTGCAAATAAACTAAGAGACTTTGGTGATACGGAAGATGACGCTTTGAAGTCCAAGGAGCGGCTGTGCACGCCACATATTGGCAGAAATAAGCTTGGCACTATTTTTAATGAGAGGATTGTTGTAAGCCCCGTGCCTTTTACAGTGTCTACACGAGAAAGCTTCTCTACTGTAAAGACCATCCCGATTAAATTTATAAACGAGGATTTGGAAATCTCTTCCGCCCAAGGTAGCTAATATTGAGTTATTTCAATATCGATTAACACAAACATGAATCGCTATATTTTAGGATTAGTTCGAAACGTTGGCTTCCAAAGTTCTGCGAAAAAGCCAGGTGCCTTTTTGAGGAATCCGAATATTCATTCCGCCTGGCAAGCTTCTGTCTCTCCTACTGTTTGGCCGAAAAATATCCGACTCGCTCCCATAGACACTTCGAGACTTCCTAACAGCAAAAATAGGTACATTAGTAACAGTTCAAACATTTCTTTGGTCTTTAAATAGTCGGGAAATTTAAGAGCGAAGAATAATTCGAATTATAAATTTCAGATCATTGGCGCCATCGCCTGCTGTCCAGCATTGCAGCAGAAAATCATTGAGTCCGATTTCTCATCCCATGATACCAAAATCCGCCCATATAACTCGCGATTGTAGCATCAATTTTTTAGAGATTCAAGGGAAGCACATCGTTCCCACCTGGGACTGTAATCCCAAAGTGGCCAAGAGCAAGAAAAAGAAAACCCAAGCAAAGGAAAGACTTTGAGAAGAAGCTTAACGCGATAAAATCAGAAGCGCTTTGAATATTTGCATGCGAGAAATATATTTTTCAAAAATGTCAGACACGTGTATCCTGCATGTAACTGCGAAGAAGCCTAGGAGTACAAAATGCTTTAACGCGTTCGGTTTTACAGCAGGATAATGCCTGAAGCACGGTGAAACGCTTTAAGCTGAAGTATATATATATATACACACACTACATATTTACTGCGTGCGTCAGTAGGTCTGTTCGCGTTGCTTGCACTTTTTATAAGAATCTTTTTCAGAATTTTCTCTTTCTCTCTTTTCAACGCCCGAATTATATATTTATCTCGTTTCAAGTGCAAAAATTTTGGGGAATTTTAAGCAACGCGAACAAACTTAATGTAAAGTATACTTTACAAAAGATGATCGTCGCACGCATATGCGACGGCGTTTTATTTTAAATATCGTTATTCCGTAGGTAATACTGTTTCTACCTCACCAAGTGTCCGTGTTGTTCAAGTATTCTACACGCTTATCGCGAGTGGATATATTTTTGTATACCGCACAATTATAAAAATTTATTGTATATGAATAAATATATATAATAACTCTGTTGTTGGACAAATATTATATCGCCTTCTTATCCAGTGTTGTTCTAATCCTGAAATTCGATTCCATCTAGAAATCCGATTACGATAATTAAAAATGAAATATAATAGTGTTCTATATATATGCTATGTCGTAAATATAAAATAAGGTCGTTTCTTTTTGCTCGTTATGTCATGTGACATTAAGATTAAAAATATGCAAGAGACTATGTGTATATATAAAGACAATAAAATAGCAAAGGTTACACCTGGCAAATGAGTGAACCTTTGTTAAATTATAATCTCACATGTTCTTGTAATAACACCTCGAGGGACACGTGGCACGGAGCAGCAGGAAATTCGAACAGAAGCGGCATTTGCGCAAGTTCGGCGCTTTTCCCTCTTCGGCGGCCGCGACGCGTTTAGTTTCGCGCGAGCTTGCAACAGTGGAGGATGCTTTAACGACGGTGAAAAGTTTCGGTACGTCGAGAGAAAATTCAAAATAACGCAACACGATCGGATCGCGCTGTGATAAAGGAAAGAACAAAAAGACAAAGAAAGTTTTACAGAGAGTTTGACGCAGGTTTTTTGATCCGAGCACAACTGCTGCAGGATTTATTTACAAGCTAGTTCATATCATCGAATCGAGAAAAAGTAACCGTCCACTGATTAGATAAATTTTTAAACAAAATGTTCTTTATAAGATAATTTGCTTTTAATGTGGGAAATAATGTCCCAGATAGCAAAGCGTGTCTCAGCAAAATCTCGCAAATCTGTGATTGCTTATGATGCTGATAACTTGTCGTAGATTTGTCTTCAACAATTTCGAATATACCGACATTGTAGCAACATGCAGACAACAATGTGTATGCGTATTGCCAGCAGTTTAACAGCAAGATAGCTACATCAATGTTATCTTGCGTTGTCGGCAATATAATAAAGCATTGTATAATATTATTATGGCAACATGATGGCAATAGTACGAATTTTGATGATGACGATTTTAAAGTTGTCGACAAACTGCTGGCAAATTGCTACTCAATGTTATGATATCGTGAAGACATCAAGTTGCCAACAAATGAGGACTCAGTTGCTGCAATTCTAATAGCAACGCATACTTAGCAAGCAATATGCCAGCAACAAGACAAACACGTTGCTATCTGGGGTCGCAATACATGTTTTTCGGGGGTACTTGATTATTCTTTAAATTCTTTGGAATGAAATCTCATTCTAAAAAGTTAAATTTGAGTCAGTCTTGATAAAGAGTGGATTAATTTTCAATTTATCTTTAATTTATCTTTAATTTATCTTTAAGGGTGAGAGAGATTTCACTCTTCATGGAGTGAGATTTACTTTAAAGAGTAACGTGTAACAAGCTTGAAGAGATAACCGCTCAAATTATAAAGACATTTGTAGAAAAATATCTTTCAAGTAATTACAAGTGACATAATCCTGTAGGATTTTTGTTAAAAGGCATACAAACGTGCGGATCTATTGGACGTCCCATGATAACGCAGACAAAGGACCTCGTAAAGTATCCCATCGGCGATATGTCTACTTACGAAAGGCCGAGCGACGTGCATCATTTGTCGACGATGACAAGGATTGTAGGGGTGTGCACCGCTATTGGTGAGTCCTAATAATATTTATGTTTCGCATTTAATAATCGTACACTTCATCCCCCCGTCCCGGATCCTACAATTATTATTATTGATGTTATTTTTCCATCTAGAAAAATGGATCTTCCATCGATATAGAAGCTAGGAGATTGAAATTCAGAAATTATTAATTTATCATTAATACTAAGATTTATTAATTAATTTAAGAATCTATAACAATTATAGGTCGCGAGTTAGTAGCACGATATCACAAATTATATATAAACCAATATAGCATAAATTGTTTCAACAATATTGCAGCAATATTGGCTGCGTTCAGCAGATAAAGCAGCTTTATAACTATTGTAAAATTCTTGAATATGATTGGTTTATACATTTAGATTCAATGAGGAACTAAAGGCAAGACCAATCATATTAAAGAATTTTACAACAGTTGCATAGTTGCTTTTTCTGCTGAACGCAGCCATCACAACATTTCAACGATATTAATATTAAAAATGTTGCAGCAATATTGCCGCAATCTTCTGTTCTGTATGAGTAAAGAAAGAACTTTTGCTTAGTTTGAATAAAAATTTCATCTCGAGAAAAAAGGTAACGGCAGTGGCGGCGTAATGAAAACGTTCCTCTCTGCTGCTTTGAACGAGAATGGAGATCATGGGGATGGTGCTGGGACACTGCTTTTCATTACTGCTTAGAGATGGTAGAAAGGCTCTGTACCTGTCGGCGAGGCTATTTACACCTGCTTAATATTAATGGATCGTTATAGCACAGCCGAAGACAGTAGCTCGGAACTCCGAGTTCTTTCGAGGTCCACCCCCAGTGAAGGGAATCTCGTGTTTAAATAGTCGCACATTATCGGACTTCTGTGAAAATTCCATGGCGCGTTCCTTATTTCCCAGACGATTTGAATTCTTACGAAAGAAGAATTCAAGTTGTTTGAAAACCGGCGAGACAACGATAACAAAATGATAACGCAACATAAATAAACAAAAAATGACAATTTTATTTTTAAACAAAAATATTGAGGAAGAAGTGGAATAGATGAAAATGTGGACTTTCATTTTATTATTTTTGGTGTAATTTTGTATTTTTAATTATATTCAAGTCAATGATACATATATTATAAATAATAATTAATCTAAGTTTAATATAAAATATATTTAAAATAATTAAAATAGTTTACAATGGGAAAAATTATTTAAATGAAAGGACTGTGATGCATTTATCTGAATATTCTGAATGTGATGGTGTGTAAAGTGGGTTCTATATATTTTTACAGAATCTGGTGGGTTTCTTCAAGTCTATTTGAACTTCCTATAAAATCCCCCTTAAATTCAAAGTTAAAATCTGAACGTATAGAGATATTTTATCTGATTCAAAAGTTTCTTTTCATGGACACATTTTCCTATAGCGATACTCTTGCGTTGAGCATGTCCTCATGAATGCTTATCACGAGCAGGACGAGTACCTCTTTTCCGCTTATTACAGATACCTCCAGAGATTTCTTAAAATTATTTTAAGGCGATAACCGCGAAGATTTTTAATGAAATGATATTAAAGCTTTTTCGTATGTCGTATTTTCAATATCAAGTTTAATGTGGCTGAAAGTTTTTTTTTTACAAATAGTTTAAATCCTAAATTAATTCTTAAGATGTTACTCTTTTTATCTATATGTATATTTTCGCTAGTATATAATCTCTAATAACAAACTTCCAAGGAACGTTCAGAAAATGTCCGTATGTCCTATGAACATTTTAAAGACATCCCCAGGATGTATCTCGGATAAAGTGTGCTATTAGAGTTTAAATATGTCAACATTTTTATATTAGGCCGCCTAACAAGTGAATTTAATATAATACGAACCCTGGAATTAAAAAAAACAATAATAATGCTCCGCAATATTTATTTAATGTTCATTTCTAATGTAGATTAATCTCTGTTTAATTTACTCTTTATCCTTTTCTAATTCTTAAAACTAGAAAAAGAAAAAAGTAAACCAAGATTAAAGTTAATCTATATTAATAGATTAATTATGAAACGGGCATAAGAACAAATAACCTTTTTACAAGCAGTCTTATTTATAACTGAATTTTAAGTGGGACTCACATTACTCCAGAGCAGAAACCCTTTTGTTCTGTATATATATATATATATATATATATACAGGGTGTTTCCAAATTAAATGGCAAAACTTCGGGAGCGTGTAGAGGAGTAAAAAACTAAGAAAAAAAGT
>NW_017257344.1:8707-41586 GCF_001594055.1 Mycetomoellerius zeteki | reverse complement strand
TGTTAAACAAGACTATTGTTAACAATTGCTATTTTACTTCGTATATATATATATATATACATATACGAAGTAAAATAGCAATTGTTAACAATAGTCTTGTTTAACAATATCTAGGAATAATCGACGACAAAAGTATTTTAATGGACTCTCAACGTATAAAAACACTCCGTCGGATTCGACTGCCAATAACACACGTGTTCCCTTCGTTTTCCGACTATTTTGTTCCCGTCACGACAAACAATGACGAAAAATATTCTCGGCGGATCCGATGGTCCATTATCTTCGAATGAATGGTAGAGGTTTTTGGACGGCGACGCCGTGTTACCGAAACGGTTGAGGTCGCGACGCTGCTGACTCATCATCCATCGCGAGCCATCGGAAACGACATGGGGGGATTAATTGCCCGCGACAATCACGCTTTGGTCGGGTCTCTTAATTGATAACACTTAATGTAGCCATCCCTCCGGGAGGGCAATTAGCGTGCGCGTTTGATCGATCCAACGAATGAATGGCGAATCGCGTTCGAGAGCGTTTAGGATCCAGGCCTTGAATCTGACTAGTGACGTTTAATTACGTGCGGTTCCTGGTGCCAAACGGTCGTGGATGATTGTGAAACGCTCGAAATCATCAAACGTGTATGACATCTCGAGGAACACATAAAAATCAATAAAAAATCAAATTGATTTTTATTTTGATTCTTAAGGGGATGCTGGAGTGACCAAATTATCACATTACAATCGTATAAAAATCTTCGAATTGACTGAACGGAATAAAAAATCTTTTTACAAGATTAAAGTAAACGCAAAATTAGGGGGTGGTGCAGTGGATTTTATATTAAAATCGAAAGAATGTTAAAAAACTTTTTTTCGATTTTGCGTTTACTTTAATCCTATAAAAGAATTTTTTATTCTGTTTAGTCAATTCGAAGATTTTTATATGATTGTAATGTGATTATTTGGTCATTCCAGCATCCCCTTAACGTCAATAAACAATCAAATTTTATAATAAAAAATCATTATTTTGATTCTCATGACGTCAAAATAAAGTTGATTTGATTTTTTCCTAACTTGGTGTGTTCCTTGGGATGGAATGCTTACGATTCTTTTCTCGCATTTAATTGATTTTTGAATGACGAACGAATGTCACAATTTTTCCCCATCGCAATCTCTTTATGGCTACGTTTGTCGCATGTCGTATATTGTAACACAGCCATACACACACACACACACACACACACACACACACACACACACACACACATTTTTCTCTTATTTTAACGATTTATCGTGCTGTCCATTCGGCACCTCGTTGAAGGGCTCGCTCGGACGATTTTAATTGGTTCACACGAGTGTAAAGCAAAATATATTACGGGTGGTGTAAATGGACCATGAGAATATTTGCGGGGAAATTGCTCGCGATTTAACGAAATGGTTTTCGCCGGAAGAACATTCGTCGCTTCGCGAATCGCATGTTTTTTCATGTTGCGTATAATAATGTTGCGTGCGATGCTTGTTTCGTGATAATTTTATCGTGCGCCTATTTCAAAAATTCGTCGACAATATTCGTAGTGCCAGCAGGCTTACACCTGAATACACATGTAGAAATTTATACACAATAGCTCGGTATTTATTCGAGGATATTTTTTTTATCTGTTATTACAGTCGCAAACCACACGCGCGAAGATCAAACCTCCCTGTTTGTTTTGCGCTATTTTACCTTTTCCGAAGGTGGTACTTTTGATAAAGGCGTGCGAGGAACGGACAATGTGCCGACAATTGCAGCGTGCATTTCGCGTCGTGAAACCGAGCTGACAGTTTGTTGGTACAAACCGGCCGTTATTTATACCGTTGGTGCACCGAGGTACCCGCATTCGCGATATCCGACTTTTTCGTTTAATCCGGAAAAGACCACAACGAGAAGGAAACGGAGAAAGAAAGATAAATAAAGAATTTCGCCACTGATAACGACACGTTCGCGTGAATTGACGCGTGAATCTTTCACGAGGTTATTACTTTTCTTTTCTTCATCGCGCCGGTACCGTTACAGAGTCAAGGGAGAAACTCCTTCGTGGTAAAGGAATCCATGATTGAAAAGGACGGTGGATTGAGGGACAAGATAGAATTCTACGTGCTTCCGTCTCTCTTTTTCAGTATACTTTTATATAATATTCCTGTGGATAGAATTTTCTCAGATTACGTTAGCAGATAAGCTCGCGGCAGCGGAAGAGCTCGCGACTCCGATCGAAATTTGCAGAATTTTCGCCGGTTGAATGGCGATCGTTGCAGCGTCGCGAGGATATAAATATAACTAGGCTATTTACGTGCGGTTGAATATCGGCATTTCGTTATCTTGGTCCGGGCGACGGTGCGGAAAAGCCACGGCCGACGATCGCGTTTTTCCAAACAGTCGCGATCACCCCGCGCCGATGGTTGATGCGCGCTTGCAACCGGAAAACAAGCCCCGCGGGCCATCCACCCTTTCATCTCTCCTCTCCTCACCCGCTCGCGCTTGCACCCTTTGGACGTGCTGTCGATAAAACGCCGTTGATTTACGTCGAGGCCTTATCGCGGAATTTCGCGGACGGCGGCTGCTAAGAGAGTGGAAACCCAAGTAGAACAACAAGTCATCAATGACAACCAAATAGTTCCAAAATGATCATTGAAAGTCATTTTTCAATCACTTATGATTCTTTTTAACGTCACTTTTGACGTTATCGTGACTCGCTTGGGAATGTATCACTTGATCTCTTTCGAAATAGACGTATAAGCACGTGAAAGTTACAGGCCCGTCTACAATACACTTAGTAAGCTTGGTTTAAAAAGTAAGAGTAAGAAATAAAATTAATTTATTTCGCTTACGCCTATAGGCTCTACGATACACTTAAGCTTGGTTTAAGAAGTAAGAGTAGGCGTTAGGCGTCTACAATATGCGAAGTAAGCTTGGTTTAAAAAGTAAGAGTAAGAAATTGACCAATTACAGTCGATTGTGAAAAGAATAATCGACCGTGATTGGTTAATTTCTTACTTTTACTTCTTAAACCAAGCTTACTACGTATTATAGACGGGCCTTACAATCGTAAGATTGTTTCGCCCTATAGGTATATTATAGAGAGTCTTTAATCAAAAACTGATCTCTAAGCTGAGACCAAACTACAGATTGAGATTGAGATTAAGTTACAATTTAACCAATCAAAGTAAAGTTCACTAAACTCGAGATTGATTTTCTCTTTCTTCTGATTGGTTAAATTCCAATCCAATCTCAATCAATCTCCAGTTTGATCACGGCTTAAAAGCTTGTTCATGTTCTGACAAAATCCTACATTCGAAAAAATATCGATGTGTATTCAACACCATGCGGCGTCTATATAATTCTCATCGTGTTAGGATTAATATTAACACCAATATGATGTGGACTTTTTTTACACCACATAGATTTTAAATTCATACTATGGTGCAAGTATTGATAAACACTAGGGATTTTTTTATTATGTAGACATCGCATAGTGTTAAATCTACTTGATATTTTTTTATCCGATATTTTTTTATACGTATGAACGAGAATAGTTACATATTATCTTGCTCTGACTAATTATCCTAATGATTAGAAAATGTTGGATCGATTTAAAGTGGCCCTTTTAATTGATCTGACTCTCTAAATTCTCTGGAATAGAATCTCACTCTAAAAATCTCGCTTTAAACCTAAGGAGAACGAGAAAATCAAAATAATGTCAATTTGATGTCATATTGACGAATTTATGCCATTTTTTGGTCATGATAAAAATCTCGATCTCAGATGATCTAAGAATGACTTTATATATAAAGTTTATATATAAAATCATTCTTAGATCATCTGAGATCGAGATTTTTATCATGACCAAAAAATGGCATAAATTCGTCAATATGACGTCAAATTGACATTATTTTAATTTTCTTGTTTTCCTTAGGAAGTGGATTGCACCCCAAAGAATTTAGGGGGTATGAGTCTCTGATTAAAGTGTCTAGTCCGTCCGGGAATTCGGGAAGCAATCTTGCTTCTTTGACACTTCGGCCAAAACCTTCTTAAATCGCTTTAGAATGGCGATATTATTATCTGTCTACGAATTTATAAAAGTTCTCTTGGTTGGCATCGCGTCGCGAAGATCTGAATACTGAGAGCAGGCACGAGAAGCTTCAGATAATCGAGTATTCCGGAAAGGTCGCCGTCACCTTCTCGTGAAGCTATATTCGCCATCTCCTGAAGAGGAGCTCCGGAAATGCGGATGACATATCACGTACTCGACGTCGTCGCGTCGCGAGTCGTCTCGCGAGATGATACCATCGTCGTCATTGTCGGAGATTTCGAGCTGCGACTTTCGGAAAGGGAAAAGAGCGACAAACGCTCAGCGGGCGACCCGAGGGGCTCGAACTTTCGATTGCTCGTAACTCGTTGTAACGAGGACAAACTGGGGATATTTTGTTACGCGAGTAATCCGAGAACGAACTTCTTCCGTCGCGCATCCGAATAGCGTTCTCAGTGAGAGCAATGCAGCTCCGAGCTTCACGTCCGAGACTTCTTTAGACTGTGTCATCTTAAAGAGAAAAGAGTTTTACGAGCGGTTTCTTTCGAAAGAAATCGAGATTACGGTGGTCCGGAGGGAATCTACGATCGTACGATTCCCGTATAGAGTTTCAGGATTAATGATGCGGTAGATACAGAGTTTACTGGTGGATCCATGGGAGGGGGAGGGGGGGCATGGAGTCTCCTTTTTTAAAAATATTTATAGAAAATGTTATATTAGTGTTTTTAATATTCTCCAAAAAAATTTTTTTATTTAAAAAATTCCTAGATATAAAGAAACATAGATTCCATTATATTATTCTTTTTTTATGTTAATATAATTTTGAATAAAACATTTATGAATTATACATTTAAATAACTTTTTTCGATGTAATACTTTAATATTCTATCTTTTTATATTTGACCTTAACTCTCATCAGATAAAAAAATTTTTTCATTCTATCTGACTTTCCTTGGTAAATCACTTTTTTACAGTACTATTAAAATTGTGGACAAGCAAGTAGCGTTGGGACAATATTTATCCCATATTTATGATAAGGATTAGAAAAGAATTTCGCTTGCGGCTTGCAAAAGATTCCCTTTTGACAAATTTCTGAATCCACCAACGATAGAGGTTAGTAACGGAGACACAAGGTAACTGGAGCAAGGGTTGAACCACTTCGCCGCAACTTGACGGTCGTCGTTAGACGAGTTCTCCGCACGATCTCGCATTCGTGTACTTTAATTAGTTTCCGGGAGTCTGCGGGTACCGTCGAAATCGCTACCGCAGCATATCCTCTGAAATTATAAACTGCAATCGGATTAACCCTGGTCTCTGAGCATCTCTCCTGGTTCGTTTACAACGTAAATATCGCGCGCCGGACGCGGGTACTGCTTTCCAGTTTATAATCCCGCATATGACAGCATCCTTCAAACTCGATGAGCTGCAGAATTGTTGAGGAACGAGTTAATAGCGCTACGCATATTTATCGACGCAATTATTATATGCCATTTGGGAAGTATATATAATTCGATCAGTTCCACTTATCATCTCGTAAATTATAAGTTTATTAGGGGATATAAACATAAATAAAGCAAATTAAATAAATGCGAACAAATCGAATATAAATTACTACAAAAATTTATTCGACTTCATTGTTAAGTACATTCAATTTTAATTCGATTCCAATGCTAATCGTGAGTAGGTAGAAATAGTCAATACAGATTTCAGAATATCAAACTCTCTCTCTCTCTCTCTCTCTCTCTCTCTCTTTCTCTCAATTCACGACGGAAATGTAAAACGGCAATTAGGCGATCGGCGATAATTTATTGCCGCCCGCACCGAGTGCACTTGCCATTCGTATCGAAGCGTAAATCACCGCTAATTTGCACGATGCGATTACGCCGGCGAGAATCAGTCGTCGGTACAAATTACATCCTCCATTCGTGCACCATTGGTATGTGCATTATGCATTCGCGAGGCACGTTCGCGTTCAAAACGGATTAAACACGCCCCGATCGAGATTGCTGAAACAGCATCCTCGGTCAGCGTTATCAGACATATCCGTATCAGGACAGGTCCAAATTGACATTGACGAATCGTTTAAAATAAAACTATAAATAAAACGACCCCTTTTCTACGATATGAATTTTAAAACTTGTCGAATGTCCTAGAGTAGAGTTCCCAATAAAAGTCTGGATACGAGAAATTACTTTTGATTGGTCCGCTATATTTTAACAATTCCTGAGAGAGAGAGAAAGAGATAGATAGATAGATGCTTTTATTAATATCATAATATCCAAGAGCAAACCCTCTAAAGATATAATAGATGAGGAAGAAAATACGAGCAGAAAATTTGATAATATAACGTAAGATAATTATGTTAAATATAAGCAGAAAGTATAAAAAAGTACAGCAAAAAGTAACGAAAATATGTGAACGGAAAGTTTAGTAACTAAACTAAAAAATAAAAATAAAAATAAAAATAAAATAAAAATAAAATGAAAATAAAATAAAAAAATAAGTAAAAAAAAATAAAGTACAAGTAAAGAGAAAGAAATAGTAAATGTATGTCTTTTTCTCTCGCAGATTTTTGTTAAAACTATTACCCTGCAAATAAAATCTGCGGCTTATATCTAGACCTTATTAAAGGAGATCTCCATCCTAGGATTCTCTTTCCTTTATTCTCTTTCCTTCTACCATTTTATGGAACTTGTAAAACGGTTCCACGGGACAGGTTTCAAGGCAAGTAGACCGATATCTCGAAACTTTGCCGAGCGTATATCGTAACGCGTGCAATGCGAATACAGATGGACGTGCGGTCTCCCGGGCGCGCCACTGCGAATTCATGTTAACGCGAATTTACTACGGTTTGAGACGCTTTATCCCCATGATCTCTCCACTGTAGCAAGTGTTTCAAGCGCTTACGAATGTCACGAATGCAGAAAAGTCGATATCCTCATGTCGCACCCGATGCTCACGGTAGACTTTGCACTTTACGTTTTGTGACTCGACTAATTAACGCGAAAAGCAACGTGTCTTAAAAGTTTCATTAAAATCTTCCGATAGCCAGATATTTCCTCGTTCTTGTGTTAAGTTTAAAATTTGAAGTGACCCGAATTACTTTCGCATTTGCCAAAACTGAAGCGAAATGATGTTTTTACGAAACTAAAAGAAAGTAAGCTACATTGTTACATATTTGTTTGTATATTTTAGTAATTATTTTTATATTTTATTTCTTTCTCTCTCTCTTTATAATTTTTCTTTTAAAATTATGCAATCTAATAAGAGAAGAAAATTAGAGCGGAAATATATCTTTGAAAATTTTTAATTGATATTTCTCATTAATGAAATGTTAAGCAAGTTTTAGTTAAAAACTTAGTTAACATTGGAAGTTGAGGGACTGTAGTGGTCAAAAGTTAAATCTTTTATCAGCGAAATAAAAAAATTATAAAAAAAAAGATTCATATTTTTTATACATTCAAAGTTAATTATATTTTTCAACAAAAATTCATTTCAGAGACTTAATTATATTATTCAGATACACAATTAATATAATAAATTTTAAATTAATTAGCTAAAATAATTTTGAATTTTGTGAACAAAAATTTATTTTAAATTCGTCTGAAAATACATTTCCACTGGTCCGACATTTTCGCAATCATTTTTTTTTTCGCATCGATCCTTCTTTTCTTTTTATTTATCCTCTGCCGTTTGTCTCGCGCGCGTGTCTGGAAACGTGTCACTCGATATTTTCTGTGGTGTTTTCGTAAAATAAGCCAACCACTTCTGTCCACTCGTTTTTTTCCACGTGGACTTTCAGGAAAGGCTCGAACAATGCGTGCGTCCGGCTAACGCGACCTAATTTTGCTAATTAACTGGCCGTGGCACTCGATATCGTCGTGGAAAAAAAGCCACTCGGGAACAATCAAAATAAATCTCCTGTATTTTGTTTGGCGCAAGAGGAAACGATACATAAATATCACAGACAAATGAGATGTCAGGCAATATATAAAAATGATGTAGCTATCTATAATACGGACTCCGTTTATGTAAATACTATTTCATTCTGATCAGTTGAATCGATTAGTTGACATCTCGCTGATCTTTTCAAGATGTTTATTTTTTGAGAACATCTCGCATTTTTGGCACAATATGTACGACCGCAATAAATACCACTACTTGAATTTTCTCGGTAACTGCAACAGCATTCCGCATTCCTCGATAAAACGCAGCTTCGAGGGCTTGCGAAGTCGCTTACGAAAGTTTTCCCTTGGAAAAATTTTCCAAGCGAGAAGCTCGCATGCACATTCTCGCCCGATGCAACCGAGCGTTCTTCAACTCGCACTTGGATTACTCGTAGCTTTAGATCCGCCAATACAGTTTCTTAATCACGGAGAGAGACCCGAGGTCTTTGCGCAGTCTCTACTGATTTTTCAAAAAATCGAAGGAAGATTTACGGAACATTTTTATTACTTAATTTATTGCCCCATTTATTCGCGTGAGAGAGGGAAAGAAAAAATCTCGTTCCTCTTCTTTCTTTCCAAAAAGGAGCGCCTCCCGCGATCTCTCACGACGCGCCTCGTCGCTCTTGTCTTCGTCGGCGTGGAAAACGGAGTTTCTGCAGTAAAGAGATAATGCCTGCCTTAGTTACACTTGGTACCTTCAGGATCCACCGTCATTTGCAGCCAGTGTAAACTGTGTGGAACACGCGCGCAGCTGCGAAGTTTGCGCGGGTTGACATACTGTGAATCATAAGTTTATATCCACAGGGGCTCATTGTGCGGTGAAGTTTAAGGCCGGGGTCCGACTGGATGGGGGAAATGGCTCTCCGGCTTTATCCTTTATTTTAATATATGTATAGGGTATGTGTTCGAACATAAAAGTCATCAATAACAAGACTTTATTCTTGACAAGATTAGCCGGCGATCTTTTTCTTTACGTAAATCGCCGCGGTTTCGATTTAAGGCGAAGGAATGGCCAAAGAGAGAGAGAGAGAGCGTCTTCTTATTTCATTTACTACTATAATATGTATTCCATTTACTATCATAAATCGAAAGATTAATATTTAATTTGAAAGATAATTTAGTAGCAGGAATTTTGATTCAGGCGGCATATATCTAGAAAATCAATTGTGCTGTGTGCACGTGAGAGAGAGAGAGAGAGAGATTTCTAAATGAAGGCTTCTAAAAAATTAATGACTGTTATATTATTTTTGACCACGTCAAAAGCGATGTAACAAAGTCATCCATTTCTTTAATATCAGAAATTTAACTTCAAAATTTAATATTAATTCTCCTTTGATAAGGTGGGTCACAGATGCAATCTAGAGTTGTCTATTCTACAGCGTCCAAACGCTGTTTAACGTTTCAAAGGAAAAGAAGCTTCATGATATATTATTATTTACTTCTTTTTACCCATTTTATTACATTGACTGCGGAAAAAGCAGCTTTGCAACTGTTGTAAAATTTTTAATATGATTGGTCTTGCCCTTAATTATTCACAGGGTCTAAATGTAGGTACATACCAATCATATTAAGTTTTCATCTAATAATTGGCTGCGTTCAGTAGAGAAAGTAGTTCTGCAATTGTAAGAGTCTTAAGATTACTTTTTCTGTTGAACGCAAGCATTGAAAATTGAGGGATTTTAGTGGATAAATTAAATCTTCTGTCACTAAAATTTCCTTATCACAGGAAGATTAATTAATTTTAAGAGATTGATGTCTTTCAAGATATGAATTCTCTGAGCTTCTTCCTGTCAGTCGAAATAATTCAATGTTAGTACGAATGATGACAGCTGGAAGTGGTAGGAGCAAAACGATGGTAATGAGGGGTTTGTGTCTTATTCTTCACATATCTCGGAGGTCGTCAGTTTTGTAAAAATATCGCGAAATGCGCGCACCGAGATGTTACGATAATGCGCACTGGCGCAGTAGATGCATTTTTACTGCTTGACGTAAAGATATTTTTATTTGACCGTATAAAAACATTCTTATTGCACCATGTGAAAGCATGCACAAAAATGACAATCAATAATTGAAGACGAAGGGACAAAATGCAAGAATCTGAGTAGGAAATACTCGATTTCGACTTAAAGTTCAATAACGGACGAATTTGCGGAATCTTCCAACGTTATATTAAATGTCTCGTTTATTAAATCTAGATTAGAGATTTACACTCGGGAAAACAGAATTTATTCAGGAAAATTAGAATAGTGAAAGATCACGAGATACATCTGCCTCTACGTGTCGCAACAGGACATGTGGAATGTTCCAACGAGCCAAAAATTTTCTCGGCACTTTGGGAATTAACTGCGAGTCGCTCTCTTCAATTTTAATTCCGGTGAGAGCCACATTTGTTACACCGTGCTGTGTCCTCCCTTTTTCCCTTTCTCCTGCCCTTCATGTACCCCATCTAAAGTACCGGCCATTGCGAATATACGAAATTCGCCGTTACTGACGAGTCACGGATGCGCTGCATTTCCTGTGCTGATGCATTCTACATGCGATGAGAGAGAGAGAGAGAGAGAGAGAGAGAGAGAGAAATTACGCGACACGGTTACCGATTTTCAGTGCGCTTCTCTGGGAAAGCATTTTTCCCTCAGGGAATCACACGTTCAGTAAGCTTTGCCAAGCATATAGATTTAAAATGCACTGAAAATTATGATGAATATACTCCTATCAACCGCTTGAAAGATATCGCGAATACCCCGTATCTCTCTAAATGGAGCCGCTGGAAACGTCGGATCCTAGTAAAGCGCATCCATCATTTCGCGAAATGTTGTTCACCCAATTTTCCCTTCACCTATCCATCGCCCGTTCTTTTTTTTTTACGATCGAGCGCAATTCAGAGCGAAGGATCGTTCTCCATTCCTCTCCATATCATCTCCTCTCCGCTTCGCTCTGCGCGCGAGAAAAACTTTTCGTGCCGCTCGTCACGATGTCGCAGGACAAATCGAATCGTCGCGACGGAAAACTCGGCGAAACTCAATTTCCATCGTGTGCTCCGTCGTCGGAAACATTCGACGCATGCAGTCCTTCCGGCAACGGACGGGTGGATTCCCTTCGATCGCTGCGAATTAAATTAATTCCTACTGAACTCCGCGTGTCCACCGCATCCCGTACTCCCATACCTATCCGCTCGCGGCGGTACAAGAAACTTTCGTGATTTCTTAGCGTCGTCAGACTTCGAGAAACCATTGAGTCGAAATTCTCGAAATGAGTCGATTGCGAATCGTGAACCGACGCGCGAAAGTTGTAATCGAATTATCAATTGAGGCGAGATACACTCTTGGAATTAAAAGCCAAGGTTAAATTTGTTCTTTTCGTTCATTCTCACGTGGAGAATTTTTAATTCTCTCAAGATTTTTTTGGCTCACGGAAAAAAATAAACTGGGTGATTCAGCTAATTCTTTACTATACAATGAAAAAATTGCTAATGTAACAAAATTTCTTTACTACAGCTGCAGTAAAATTACATCTCAGCCAGCATGTTTTCTTAAAAGTTTTGATCTATATACTGAATTGATTTTCATAGAAAGTTATCTTTGTTGTATTAACCTATTTGCTGCACTATTACGATAAATATGATTATATAATTGCTAATTTTATTTAGCTGTACCAGTTTGCTATTTTGACATAGAAAATTAACTAGTCTGTAGTTTCTAATTGTTTTAACAAATCTCTTTATCATGTTGGTTTGCCTCTCAACTCTAAAGATATTCACCCTCCACGCAGATAAAGCGACCGTCATTTTCACACGATGCAATATTGGTCGACGAAGACCGGCATGCTCTTGCAAAAGCCAGCTGATGCCTAATTATATTCGAAAGTGGCCCGTCTGGCGTCTTAATTATCGCGTGCTTTCGCCCCATTCTGGTGGGACACCCTTGATGACACGAGTGGTGTCCGCGACTAATTGCATTACCACGACGAATCAGCGGAAGGCATCGGACACCTCTAATTGAACCCGAGACCAGGAATTTCGAATTTCTCCGTTTGCCAACCGTGCAAGCTCATTCTACGGAACTTAAAATAAGCCAGAAGAGCAGGGCATACTGTAAGAAGAGCAGGGCTTACTGTAAGAAATAAAGAAGGATAAGAAGAGAAATGCAGAGGAGATCCCGTGCGATCGCGAAATAGGAATCCAATCGCGTCAATCTGTCTTCGTTCGCGACGGAGAAAGAAATTAAGGAAGGAAGCTACCTAACGGGTCGCCACTATTCATCCTTAGGGAGACTTTTGCCTTTCTACCTTCCTATTCCGAATAGTACACCCTGGATTCATCGACATTTTGTAGCTATTGTGTAACTTTTTTTAACTTCCTTATAAATTTACTCTGCAAGATTTAAGGGGATCCTAAAGCCGTCTGTATTACCGATTAAATCACATAATTTTTGTATAACAAATACTTTTTTTGCGTGAGATATTAGTGTGGTAGTATATAAAGACATGTCGGATGTGTTGAAAAAACAGCGACATATAGTGACTTTGTCGGAGTTCGAGCTTCACTTTAGTATCCCCTTAAGCACAAAGAGAGATCCGCTTTTATCGAAAATTCTCTTAATTAATTTATTCTCTTCTAATATGAATTTTAATCGTTAATTGTCTTCATTTCCTTGTTAGAGAACGTGTATATTTAAGTCAAATATAACATGTTTGACTTAAATACATACACTCTTCATTGAAAAAACTAAAGACGAACTAAATTTAGTCAATGAATAATTCTTTTTCTCAGTGTGTTGTTTGTTCAATTAATTTAATCATTGCGATAGCGCATGATGATACAATGTTAAATCTGTAGTGTCAAATTTAACTTAACATGAGTCGCCACTGCTCCTATTAAATATATCGTTATTTTTAAAACGATAATTAAATTTGACACTATATCGTGTCAATTTGATGCTATATAGTATCAAATATAATCATTATTTTAGTATAAAATAATATGATTGAGTAGGAGCAGCGGCGACTCACATTAAGTTAAATTTGACTCTATAGATTTATGCGTATGTCTAATACAGAACGCTTGCTCGTATGAGAAGATATTCTACGCTCTCTAAGATTTGATTTTCGAGAAAAATGATTGGCGACCTTCTCTTGTCAGTAGAAGGATAATGGATATTCTCAGTGGAACATCTTGGAGGACAATGCGACTCCGGAAATTCACTCGCGACGCGGACCAACGCGACCGCAGGTGGTCAATTCATGTGCCAGTCACAGAACCTTCGTCCGACAATGTCCTGCCACTGAACGGTCGGAGATTTCTATTCCGGAATCTCGTAAGCTTCCGGTCACCCGAAGACCATACATCGTAGATTCAGAAATTTAAACGTATACTCCATGAATTTTCGAGATTTTACCTATTTTTATATTCAAACACTCAAGCCAAACGGAAATTAAAGCCCGCGAAGAAAAGAAATGGAAGTCGAAAGATGCATAAATGTTAAATTAATCGATTAATGTCTTTGATGTTTAATGAGCGTCCTATTTCTCCTCATTTTCCACGTCATCTCTTGCAACGAGAGCTGCAGTGAAGATCATTATTGATGCACACTTATTCCGCGTACAAAATTCCGTTACTTCACAGATTCTAGCTCATAAATACATTAAATAGGAACACTTACCAATGCCGGATAAGGAGTGTAAAATTTTCCGTAAATATTTCCTTCCTGGCGACAGCCGAGTATCCCAACTGTGCGTCACCCAGAAGGATTTTCCTTTTATTAAAGTTGCGCGACTCCGTCCTTTGAATAATACATCGCTTTCATGTTTCCCTAAATTCGTCGGACCCACGATCACGACTCACAAGTGCGCCCACACATAGGACGCACGTGTGTGTACTCTGTCGCTGTTGTGTTAAGTTTCCTGTAAAATGCAGGAAAAGTGTAGGAGGTATGTTTATCGTTTGTGTTTGCAAACTGAAACAAGCGATAATTGCGAAACTTCGTCTTTAAGCTTTTGATCCAAAGTGATTTAGAGTGAAGGACGAAAGAAGGGATGATGTGAGCGGTCCATTTTGACTCGAAAAAAAAGTTGGAGACAAACGCGAGGAGTGTCAACAATGAGTTCGTTGACATAATCAACGGCTATAAAAGCTAATTAATTGCAGACGTTAGATTTCCCGGTTAGATAATTCTTCCCGTATCGAATCACTGAAATTGATGCTGCTGAAACGCTTGTCCATTAAAGTTGAAACTCGACGAGGGCTTTCTTAAAATCGTTATTGTTAATTGCATTTACAACGCGCCATGTCGCGGAAGCTCTCCTAATGGCTCACGTAATTATTTTCTCGTATGCTGGTTATTTCATTTTAGAAGTCCTTTGATCAGGCCCGCTTCGCAATTAGAACCTTTCATGGACTGTTCTCGGATATCCTTCCGTCGCCTTCTTCAGGAATCGCTGCAAATCCGTCTCGAAACTGTTTCATGTCTGAAGATTTAGTACTGAAGGCTTAAAGATAGATGTAATTCGGTTGGATGCGGTGATAAAATTTTGCGTACAACAAACGGATATTTTTTCAATTTCAATTCAATTAATGATTTTTCGCGATTTCAGACTTTTGCGCAACTGATCGCGCGGGAAATCGATGATCTCAAGCAGTGATGCGCAATCTGCGGCTCGCCATCTATCTGTGAATTTTTTGCGACTTCTCATTTTATAGCCAAAAATATAAAATCATATTTTCTATTTTATGTAGATAATCGAAATAAATATTATGCGGCCCGAAAGATTTTACTCATTTCTAAAAATGGTTCTCTGAAAATGATACTATAAAAATTGCGCATCACTGATCTCGAGGGTTGGATGGATTTGAAAAAAAGTTGCATCGAGAGCGACAAGTCACCTCTCGTGCTTGTCACGACAGTGAATTGATGGAGAGCACAATTTTCAGACAGATTAGAGCACTTACGGATATACTCGTCATCATTGTTGATGACTTCAATATTATAGTGATAATATCGGGTGATTTAGCGACTCTTATTAAATCGATGTCGAATTAAGAAGACAGTTTTCTTAGGGATAGTCAATAATTATTTTTTTTTTTTATTTAGTTATTCCTGTCAGACTTCGATTAAAAGTATGTCAAAATAAGAAATCGCCTTTCTTGGAGTTTATATTAACTCCATAATTGATTACTTTTTTTTAACTATTTCTCAGGTTTCGATTAAATTTATGATAAAATATGTAAGGAATCAACTTTCTTGGAGATAGCTCGATGATTAATTTATTTTTATTTGACTATTCCTATCACAGACTTCTATTAAATTTATGTCAAAATAAGAAATCAATTTTTTTTTAGGAATAACTCGATAATTAATTTCTTTATTTAGCTATATTTATCACACACTCTCGTTAAGTTGGTGTTAAATTTAAAAGACTTTTTTATAGATAGATTTTTATAGAATCGATAATTAATTTTCCTTTTCGTTATCATGACTTCAAAGTAACACGTCTCACTCGTAATTAGTTTCATATATCATAACGAGAATGAATTTCTCCTACGAATGATCATTCGATATATTTCTCCTGACACATACAACACGTGATTTCTCCCGGGGGGCAATTACATCAATTCGAGATGATCGGCTTTGTCCCGTGTCTCCTCCTCCCGTAGAAGTTCAAGTCGATCCGTCGCTCCCCCGTGAGAAAAAAATCCTATTCGACGTTGAACCTGCTATGTATTGATTTCCTGTCAGGCTGCAATATAGCCGATCTATTGTGTACGCGATACTTGCACAACATGTACACTCTCTCTCCCCGGCGTATACAATAGAATAATTTTATATTGCCATGAGATTCGGAGATTAATGTGGGATCTCTCGATATCTTTGCCACGGGCGATTCGTATTCTCTCGTATATGTCCATACCTTTGATATTTCCGGATTACATATATAAAAAAATATATTTTTTCTCTTTGAAAACGATTCTCTCTCTCTATCTCTTTCTTTCTCTTTCCGTTTGAATGGAATATTACGCGCGTAATGTACATCGAATATCGGGAATATTCTAGAATTATCTCTTGGTCACTTTTGTCCATTTTGAAGTTACGAGCGTTTCGCCTCGTTATCGCAACGTCATATTATTGAAAAATCCCGAAATGCATGTGCATCCACGCGTTTGGAATACACAAGCGAGTACCTAGTTTGTAATTAATGCATCAGCATGCACGAGCGAGGGAAAATTCGAAGCATGGAAAGAACAAATGAACGACGCAAAGTTTCGAGAGAAAGAAAAAAATATTTTGGCAGAAGATTGAGAAACTATAAAACTAAATAGAGAATTAAATACAGATCTTAGATTTTAAGATTGGCATTAGATTATTAAGATTTTTCTAAAATGCCTACGGGCATCAATATTAAATTGTTTGTCAATTTAATTTGTGATAATACTACTTTAGTTTTGTTAAAATTCCGTTTTAAAACAGAAAATTAAATTCGGCAATTTGTAGCGTTAGAGATACGAGTATATAAATTCACATCGAATTATTTAAGCACTAAAAATCCAGCTTGACCATTTAGAGACTTTATTTACTATTTATCGTGTATTCATATTATGGTTTTGAAAGATACTTTATTTAATATTAGATAATCTTATCTTAATTTTTTTAGGAAAATTTTACTGTAAGTGCTATTTATAGCAACGGAGGAAATGCGATGCGATTTTGCTATTTTTGATTTAAAAATAATATCGTCATATTTGTGAGATTTGACCATTTATTGTGCAGAAATCTTGCACGATTCGTATGCATGTTGCAGTGCCGGTTATAAATTACGCGATCTCGTCTGGCGCAAAAAATATAATATACCGATTGAAAGGATCGATGCCTGGGATGTCGGTAGCGCCAGGCCGAGATGGGGGATTCATCAGACAGGCAGGGTTGCAATCTTTATGATCCTCTTTCTGTTGCAGTTGTGTGCGGCGTCGGCGCGGATGTGGCGTACCATCGACACGTCATGGGGCTTTACGTTACGTGAGGATAATTCAACATGCGTATACCGTAATTCAATTCACGCATTATCAGCCCTCTGATCTGCAGCGATCCTCGCGTCGAACATTCGCGCAAAAGAGAGACCATTGGCTGTCCGCGGGACAGAAGTGAATCGAGAGGAGGCGAGCAAGAGTATTCCGCGATGACTAAACTTCCTAATGACATATACACATTTTTAGACCAAGCATTTATATCGTTATTTTAAGAACGCAACTCAAAAAATTAAGTTTTTCAGAGAAGAGGAAAAGTTATTTTTCAACTAAACAGAAAATTATTGACTAATCAAATAACGTCAGTGAAAATATATTCTTAGAAATATGATCAAATGTCACTTCTGTTCATTTTCGTTTTACTTAACTTTTAAAATGCCATCCTTCTAGAGTTGGATGATTTTGATATCCTACAAAATTATAACAAATCCGGGATAAAAATAATGTAACTCACAACAGTTTATATTTACCTTGATCAGCTAAAATGACAAAATTCAAAATACAACAACTTCTTCTCTTAATTCCAAATGTTCTCTATAAATGACTCATCTCCTTCTTATTTATAAAATCGATACAATTCAAAATATTATAATTTCTTTGAAAAACCTTAAAAATGGCATAAATGCTATTTGATAAACAAATTATGAAGTTAAGAAGTTTACTTATGATTGATAAAATCTAATGATTGAAAAATCATTACTTCATTCATTCATAGTAATTTGAAAATCACACATTTGTAAGTTGTCATTTTTTAATTAAAGCAGCAATACGGTATTCTCCCTAGAAAGCGACATAATTGCAACAGAAGTGATGTTTCGTGAAGTTTTCACAGGAAGTTCTTGAATGAAGGAGGAACATTCCCCAGTTTTAGACATCCGCGACGAGAATAATTGAACTTTTGGATACCATCACAAATTATTGTGCACGTTATGTGTACTTTTCTCCTTTTTTCTAACAGCTGTAGTTATTTGAAAATATATTATTATTGGTCGAAGCTAGATCTTAAATGCTTAAGTAATTCAATCTTGAATCATTAAATATGATATATATGTCTTGACATTATATATCACACTTGTAGTCCAATGAACTGCGCGCCGAAATATTTCCGGACTAAACGCAATTAAACCACTGTAATATAATAATTTCGCGAATTAAATTAAATTTTAATGATTTCGATGCTCAAACAGGCATCATATTTCAAAGATGTTAATATGCTGAAAAAACTGTAATTAAATTTATTGCGAAAAATATTACCTCGGCCTGGAGTCGAACCCGGATCTCTTGTATTCCGTACGAGCGTCCTAAGCCATTAGACTACCGAGGCCTTAGTAATATTCTTCGCAATAATCGGTATATATGTATAAGGAAACAACGTCTTTTTTGTGTGGTATGTATGTCAAGTATATATATATATATATATCATATATTTAGTGATTCAAGATTGAATTATTTAAGCATTTAAGATCTAGCTTCGACCGATATAAATAAATCTAATTTATCAATTGTGTTTCTCACATATACGGTCTAAAAATGAGATTATTATTATATATTATTATTATTTTACGCCAGAGATGGAATGCTTGGTCTAGTTATACATGTCGTTGGAACCCTTGAAGCCGAGGCTTCTTTCATTTAAACGGGGCGACGTCCGATTTTATGGGTAGAGATTTTTCCCGTCTGTTCCTCTTAATTCACCGTTTTCTCGCCGGGACGATTAATATCTGTCCGCTCTGCCGAAGACGGCGGATTTGTCGTCATTTGTTCGACGACTGTTGCTCGCGACGCGACAGTATTTCGAATTGTTAAACTCGTCCGAAAGGCGTCTACTGCTAACGAATGCTTCCTTTCCGCACAGAACAATCGTTTATCTGACCTAGAACTATGTTCGACGTTGAAAAATACTAAGTCGCGACTGCTGACGTTTCGTGAAGTTTTCACGGAAGGTCTGTGAATGAAGGGACATCCGGCAGCTTTAGACAATCTGCGACGAGAATAATTGAAACTTTTGGATCCCACCGCAAAACTTATTACGGGCGAGTTATTTCCTCGAGTTTATTGCTGTGTAAACAACAAAATATTTACGTAGGTATATGGAAATTATTGATTGAACAAAATAAAATAATATTCTGTTTTTAACTAAACGTGAGAGGCTGAACACGAGAGTTTAATTTATACACGCAACGTTATTTCTCATTACTCGTGGATTATTATGCTTTGCGTAACTTCAACCACGGTGCTTTACTTACGATTCCTGGATAAAATCCATTTCATTGGACGCTAGCACGTAATTAAGTACGATGAACGAGGCTTGAAAATCTTTCCGATCATCTTTGCTCGTCGGGTAATCTATTTTTGATTCGTCCCCGACAGATCTAATTTGGGGCTGATTCGATTATTGGTTAACGGAAGTGCGAAGTCGAAGCAAAATTATCTTTAAGACGTAAAATATAATATTTATTCGGTTATGGAGAAAAATGGAAAAGCTGACAGATCCCAAATGATACATATATTGGCTCATACATATATTAGAATATAAACTTTTTTACCTTACAACTTTTTTAATAGAATTTAGCATTCTCCTTCGCTCGCACTTTAAAGGTTCTCATTACTTTAGAACTACAGAATATTCTATAACTCCGTAGTTTTATGGTTCCAACAATATAGAATAAAATAATTTTAAGAAGAAAAATATTTCGCACAATGCACGATCAATAAAAATATAAATAAAATTTCGTCCCCAATTCTTTATAACGGGTCGTCTAAAATCAACTCAATTAAATAATCTCATCTTGATTTATTGACAATGACGCATTTGCAACACATTGCACTGAAAAAAACTACTAAATTAAAAACAAAATATTTATTTGAATAGTTCTAAGTAAATATTTAAATTTATATATAAATACATTTTTATTTGATATAGGAACCATTAATTTGATTTAACTGTTATGTTTTTATTTTGAATGGTAATTTTAGATTCCGGATGTAACCGGAAGCAAATGTTTAGTTAGTACTATTCAAAAAAATGTATATTAAGATTTAATATTTTTTTTTAAATATGGACTTTAACTGCAAAACTTATATTGGATGCAATTGCGATGCACAAGAGAGCGATAGCGTTTGATTAGACATTCCCTTGCGTAGCCACGTTTCACCGAGGCGCATGCAATGAACAACAAAGCGAGACGCGCAAAAAAATAAAAATATTCCAGTCCGTTGCAATTTTTCTCAGGCATTATCCAACCATGCGGCGCCACAGAGAATCTCGCAGAGTGGAAATTGAGAGAGATGTCTTACATTTTTTACGAGGTTCTATGTCGGCGCGCTCTTAATCATTGATCACACGCGGCTACGCGAGAGGAAGAATCCGATTTTTTGGGAACAAATCATTCTTGCATCATTGAGAGCCATTGCGATAAAGTCGAATCACGTTCCCGCGATACAGATTGATATAAACATTAGAATAAAATACTTTTCGGAATTGTTTCCTTATTTATACTTTCATTTACTATTACGAGAAACAGCTGCACATGGGATGCATTTTGTAGGGATTGTAAACTTGATGCTGCTCTCTTCTTAATCGCATCCGATATATCCTAATTCCTAAATAACACTTAGACAACACGCGTTGTTTAAAAGATCTCTTTATGTCTTTTAAATATCTTTTAGACATGTATCTCCCAAAAGATGTCTATCCCAAGGAATACATTTTAGTCAAAATACACACACACATAGTTAAAAGTCAATATAATAATTTTTTATTACAAGATTTGATGGCCATCAAAGAAATGTCCACAAAACTAACAGTAAATTTTGCGGTACAATCCAACTCGACAGACACGATTGATAGCGAGAAGTGATGCTGTTGCACACTTCCAGAAAACTTTCACTGAATTTGTGAGACTAGCGCAAAGTGATTTTTGTGTCATTCAGTAGCAACAAAGAGATGATTGTCGACATCGATTTTTCCCCAGAAAATGTTTGAATAAAGTTATTTTGATTTTCTGTTGATTTTTGTGTGTTTCTTGGGAGGATGACTGTATGACGTCTTTTAGACATATAAGTTGTCTGGATAGAGCTAGAGAGAGTCTGGATAGACCTCTAAGGGTCTTTAGATAGAGCAAGCCCGCTAAAGTTTTATGTCATATTTGGTCTCTCCAGACGCAGCCTTGTCTGTTAATTCTCGTGTGTTTTCGATTGTAGGGCGGCGTCAGGTGTAATCTTCTTCCTTGAGGTGACTTGGGCCATTACGCTATTCGTGCAGCTCTGCGTCAGGTACGTTTAAATAAACGAATTTAATTTCAATAATTTTTAACATTTGGAAAAAGGTATATTCTAAAATGTTATTTATCTTTTCACTTGATCAATACACAAATTTATTTATTGACTGGTATAAAATAATTGCATCTTTAAAAAATATATATAAATTAAGCGATCAGATTTTAATAAGCTTCTCGGCGTAATGAGTCTATAAACGTAACGCGAGTACTGTGTGACTTTGCAAATTGCCCGAAATTGGTTCGTGCATGTATATCGAGGGAGCGATAAGCCCAGCAAACAACGAGGTTGAGAAGGCCCCAGGGAATTACCGTTCGAGGTCCGAATAGGATAACACGTAAAAGAAGCGGCAAAGCTAGCCCAGCAATTACCAAGCAGGTAGGAAGTTCGCTCCAGTTTTCCCCGCATTTTCCGACAAGAGGAGCAACGAGGCAAGTTCCGGTAGACTACCAGATAACTATATAGATAACGCTTCACGATCCGAAAGGATGGTGGTGAAGCGCAGCGGTAGTCATCTTTAAGCCAGATAAATGCGTCACACAAGCTAGAAGATGAAGATAGAAACTTTTTTCTCGCGTCTTCGAACTTAATTGTGGAGATGTATCAAATTAACAAGCTGATTACTCCGTTCTCATGTGTGCCACACGTTTTCTCAACAATTAGTTTATAGAGATTTCTCAAGTTGTATATTTTTTGTTTTATACACGCAAAGAATAATTTTGTTAAACTATCTAAAAATTTAGCTACGAGGGTGGTTCAAGTCAAACTGGAACTTTTTTATTCTTATGTTCATGAGAATGAAAGTCCCAGTTTGACTTGAACCACCCACGTATATACAGATCTGAAAATAATATTGTTAGTCTATTAAAATTATTATGTCATATATATATATATATAATATCAAATTATATCCAACTTGAGTTATTTTTAATCATTTCTGTAGGTCGCCATTTAAAATATCATTAATTTAATTAAAAGGACAGAGTTAAACAATTCAAGAAAATATATTAAATTTGATTTGAACTCAGTTTATTATTTAGTATATACATATATTAATATATGAACGTTGTTTACTTTGAAACTAACCACAGTGGATTTACATTTTGACATATATGAAAGTAAAAAATAAAAGAAATTAGGTTTCTTTTATATCTAACAATGTAGGATGCTCAAACATAATGAGTAATACTGCAAAAAATTTCCATTGATATTCTAACAATCAACTTGATCAGCGTTCTACATAATTCTTCGATGGTTAACGAAATTATATATTCAAATCTGTGTCGTAGCTAAATTTTTAGATACTTTAGCAATACCGTTTCCTCTACGTATATTTATTGGTAGTTAACATATTAATATAAATTTTGTTAAGTCTTTCGGAAAACGTGGCCTTAATTGTCGCGCGGATGACGAGCTTATAGTTTTTGTCATCTAAGCTCATATCGATCAGCGCGGGATGGTAGCCAATGGAACGACGACGTTGCCAGCATTCTTCGCAAGCTAGTGGGAGGAAGTAAAAGAAGTTCTGCGGGGTCTACGGTTTTATCGAGTAACTTAACTTAGCGATCCATCCGGAATCGACGCTGCTGCGGAAGTTTATGTCCTCGACGACGGTGCCATTAAAACTGCTGGTCGGAGCGATCGATCACTCCGATCTACGTGGAGATGATCGAACGGCTAAGAGAAGAGATAGTGTCGCTTCTCGTAGAAAAACGGATTTCCAATGAAGACATCTTCTTTTATATCTGTTCACCGCGCAGGGATGAAAGCCCATCAGATCACTCTTTCTCTTTCTGTCTCTTTCAATACGGATAATCCAATTAAAAATATTACAGTTACTTGTTAAAGGAATACTGAGAAAGATGAATGTTTCTCTTAATTGATCTTGTAGATTTTCTCAACTATCTTTAAAGATACCAGGAAGATTTATCCTCGTATTAAGATTCGCACGCTGCGCAAAGTCGATTTTCTTTTTTTATTGCAAGCTGACGAGTTTTAAATCCACCACGACGGCTAATTTCGTAAATTAATAATAGCTCCGGAACGCGAGTGATAATTATATCTCCGCGGAAATTTTGCCGATAATCTCGGGCAAATCGCTTCCCGGCAATTTTCTTCTCGATACAGTTACCGCAGCGATTTCCGCTAAATTGCGCTGTGAACGCAATTGCCATAGCGTGCGTTAGCGTAACATATTTCAATTAGACAAATATTTTCATTTCATGTGTTACGTGAGCCAAGAAAATATATAAAGATTACGTAAAGCTGGTTGTTGCGTTTTTGTAGAATACTGTACAAATTGAGGTCTTATTTTAACGCGAGATTTCTTTTGTATATTTAGGATTAAACTTGTTAATCTCATAAAAAATGTACTCGACGAGAGTATTAGACGCTGAAAGTTGTATCGATAGAAAAGTCATTTTATTACTCCGTTTTAAAACGGAGATTCAAGTGGGAAATGATGGAACCATAATCAGGAAAATCAGGATATAAATGTTGATTGCTCGCGTATTCAGCGAAAGACGTTGCTTTCGAAAGTTCTGATTATCGAATGCAAATCGGGCAAATCTTCTAGTTTTACGAACATCAGATAACATATATTATAAATACTTTTACAAACATTTGCAAATTATAGATTCACGTGTGTATGTAAATACCGAAAAACGTCTCGTTCACTCTCAAATTGATTAGATTTTCAAAATGCAATTAGATAAAATTAAAATAAAATTTCGCAATAATGAAATAATTTTGATTTGTTTAAAAAGTTTATTTACCATTATATATATAATATATATAATTTAATTCACAAATAAAAAGTTTTAGATATATCAAATTATTCAATTTGCTTAAATTCTTTAAAACATTGTCACAGAAAATAATCCTTTTAATTTTGCAAACTCAGAGAAACTTCTCTTTTTACGAAAAAAAGACAGTATACATTTTGACGGTTTATTTTCGCAGGAACGAGGATTCTCTTTGTTCACGTTGCTGGTCTAGTGTCCTGGCGGCCACGCGGGGCTGGCGAAGAGCGTTGTTTTATCTACCGTTGTCCTGCATCTTAGCGTGGCGACCCAATAAACTTTGGCTATCCTACGTTGCGGGTAAGTACGACGGGGTTTATTTCCGTGAACCTCTGACAGATAGAATGTGCTTGCAGCCGGCCTGTTGGCGGTACTGTCCTTACTGCATATTGCATCGAGCGCGCTAGGACGACGAGATCCTTGCCAATCGAACACTGGTACCGACTCGGTAGGAGAGAGCCTCTTGAACTCCAGACAGGAGAATTACGATCGTTTCGAGGAAGTTCTGGTAAGTATTTCCAAGATCGGCAATCGGAAAATCCCGCAAGAAGCTCGCGAATTAATTTTCTCTTGGTTCTCTTTTTCACAAAATATTAATCTAGTATGTACACACAAACACACACACACATACACATATATATATAAATATATATATTTTTCGATTACTGCTATCCATCATTGTCTGTTTTATGAGGTGACGGAGGTTCTCGATGACGGTGTGTCAGGACCAGGACGCTGTCCCGGGGACAGCGACGGTGAGATATGACACGAACGACGGTCCTCCTGGGCTAGTGAATCTGATGAGGATAGCGAGCCTGAACAGAGGACGTGTCAAATCGCCACACTATCTTAGTCCTTGATGGATTTCGACTTGATCTCGTCATGTATCAAGAGAGGTCAATTGAGCACCCGATTCAGCTTACGGGAAGAACAAACGCGAGAAGTGCGCGAGGCCGAAATAATGCCTTCTAAAATTGTAAATTGAGGGAAGCGATTTCAAAGAAATCATCATGGGAGATTCAGAAAAGATGAGAGAGAGAGAGAGAGAGAGAGTGAGTTTTAATTTTTTGATTTACAAATCTGCGAAAGAAAAAAAAACGATGCGAGGTATCGCATCGTTTTGCGTGAAAGAATGAATGTGAGAAGGAGTGAACATTTTTTTTAGATAGACACTTGTTAGTTACATATAATTTTCGATACGTTATGTCTTTTAGAAAACAATAGATATAATTGTATAATACATAATTGCATGACGTACAAAACAATCGTAAAATTTCATTATAAAATCATTCGATATGCTATATTAAATTGTCAATATTCATATATACAATTGCTAATAAATACTTTTTAAAAGTATTCTACATAGAATTTATTTCAATAGAGAAGTCATGATGAGAAATAAAATTGTTTTACCTAAAAAAACAGGGTTCTTGCAAATTTAATACCTGCAAGAAATTACGATAAAAGGAACTTGTAAGAAAAAAAAGTACTTAAAGTGTGCTTAACTGGTTTGTTATGACATTTTTAAAATCTTACCCTTCTAATAACAGAGAAGACTTTGGTCGGTATTCATCGCAATTTTTATATAAGAAAATTCTTATGTATGAGATCGTTTTAAAAATCGATCGGTTACTAAACTGTATTAGCTTCTTAAAATATATATATTACTTAAGAAGGTCTTAAAATAAGAACCAACTATGAATACTGACTTCTATATTTTATTGCTTTTTTTTAAATAGGAACTTCGAATCACACGATAATGAAAAGATGAAAAATTATGCACTGACAAAAGGGTTAGATTGTAAAGAGAAAATTAATTACAGATAATCTAAAAATTGAATCTTAACAAAAAATGAATATATATATACGTATATATGTTCCAGATTTAAACCAGATTTAAACAATTATTTCGTTATGATATATTTCAACACACAGAAACTAAATACGATATCAGCGTCGACCATTAATATGATATATCATAATATAATATTATAGTTTTATTATAATGAGAAAAATATATAAACAATCTGAAATTTAAAATATTCAGTATACTTTCTTTTATAATACTTCAGTAGCATTTCGGTATCTACTTAATTTATTTAATGACAAGCTGTATGGCTTGTCATTAAAATACGAATAAAAAAAAGACGATGGATAAAAACTTTTCGTTCAAAACGTTTCGGAATCAAATGCTTTCCATCATGTTCATCGTTCACTTAGATCTGAAAGAACAAAATTATATTACACTTCTTCGACCACACGTTTTTTCGATATGACTTCACATACATATCATAACCAACAATAACGAAGAAAATCACATTGCGACAGTCAAATTTACATCGTCCGTTGTCAACTACTTACCGACTCATGTAAATTGTCATTACATTAATATCTATTTAATTGAAGAGGGACCGGTGGTTCCGAAATGTTTTGAAATTGAAATTGACGTTTTTAAATTAAGTTTTGTATCGTTCTTATACTATATGCTTCAACGGCTCGATTATTGACCTTAGTTTTATATTAAGGAATTGTAAAACCATCTATTTCACATTTTAATTTCTATTAAAACACATCAAGAAAGTAAGACACATTCAATTTTTCAAAGCTTTACACAGACATAAACTATTATACTTATTACCACACATCGGATGTGAATTAATAAGTTTTTCACAAGCAATAAGTTCTAAATAATTTGCAGCGTTTATTGTATTGTGAAGTCCATAAACAGAATGGGTTACGAAAAATTATTTCGCATAATGGCCTCATCTTGTTGGATATCATTGAATCTGTCAAAAAACGAAAACTTTATAAATCTATAAAAATATACACAAATTAATCTTTTCAGTTAGTAAATGGGCTGTATGTATTTTTCTTGATTTGTTTACGTTAAAAATAAATATAATAAAAAAAGATAAGGCCAGAAATATAATAGCAAGTTGTAACAGTAAAACAATAATTGAAGCGGAAGGTCGAGACTTATCTAATCAAATTAAAAAAATTTTTTATATTAACTTTAAATTATTGTTAAAATATATCATACTCCTGCAAGAAGAATGACACAAGTCGAAATGTAACATAACAATTTAGCATAAACCGAAAATAACAGTTATCGTAAAAATTTTATCTAAAAAAATCATCGATTAGAAGTTGGTATTTATTCACAGGGAAAACAATCACTGCTAAATATTCAAGAAATTGTTACAAAAATGTAATTTTCATAAAACATCAACTTTCATGTATTCTGACTACGAATAACCATTATATATAATTAAAACTATTTTCGTTGCGAATAACCATTACAGATATCGGAAATTATTTGGGTTACGAATAACTATAATATTACCGATGACACGATATATGACCAGAATTTTATTTCGGTTAACCAAAGTTTCTAAACTATAGTATATACAAACTTTGTTGGTTACCGGTAAGCAATATCGAATACGAACAAACGATTTCTAATTGCTATTGGCCGTTGTCAATTTTATACTACGAAATATAACAGACGCGCTACTACAGAGCTTTTAATATTATATATACAAATATGCATATAACACTTACTAATCGATTACACTTAACCCTCGATACACATGTCAAACGCATAATCTCCGCGATGACAGTCGCTCACGAGGGCTGTGTGTTCCAAATTTACTGCCAACACTGAAAATACTACAGTTTACGTTACGTGCACTATAGATTTTCAGTACCGACAGTCAATTTTGGTACACAGCCGAAGTGAGCGAGACAATCAAATCGAAACGACGTACGCTCACGGCACAAAGTTACGCACGCGATAAGATCGAGCTCTAGCAACTAGCAACAATAGAATAAATAATATATGTTAAAGCGGAGAGTATAGACTCTTACATAGTGCATAATGCATAAGGTATAAGAAAATCAAACAATCAACGTCCTCT
Source organism: Mycetomoellerius zeteki (assembly GCF_001594055.1). Classification (NCBI taxonomy): domain Eukaryota; kingdom Metazoa; phylum Arthropoda; class Insecta; order Hymenoptera; family Formicidae; genus Mycetomoellerius; species Mycetomoellerius zeteki. Next base: position 13,573 of record NW_017257344.1, on the reverse strand, counting down.
ATTACGTGGAAAGAAAAGAAGTAAAAAACTTTGGTTCATTTTCTTAAACATTATGCGTTATGCGTTTTGCAAGGGTATGTGCTCCCCGTTTAAATCTATGACCTTATGTTGTGGCTATCTCGTCGTTACGACGTAAATAACATGTAAAAAATTAAATTCAATGATCAAATTTAATTGGTAGATAAAAGATATTTGTCGTTTTTTGATGAACAAAATTTTTTGTTCATACATATATTTATGCATACAAAATACATGCACGTGCCTAAAGAAAAAATTCACCAAGAATAAAGAAAGTTTTGAATACCAGAGTTGTGCATCTACACGTAAATTATAATATTCTACGTTTACGTGTTACAAATATGTGGTGACACTAATGTATGATATATCGAAAAAGATACAGAGGTAGTAACATGATCTATACAAAATTTGAACAGATTTAAAACCGGTTTTGTTTAAAAAAACACTGTATTTGGTTACATAATTATATATTTGCAAATAAAGTATTGCTGAACTTATGCAAACGTAATGATGTACACAAGTCCTTTTACTATACTTTTTATATTATTATTTATTTAACCTTGCATAACTCGAAATGAGTACAGTTAAATAAAATGTTAATTAAAAAATAACAACTTATATTCTGCATAAGTGTTTTTAAATCTTTTATGGAAATCCATTTTTATTTGTAGTGCGCGGATATCCAATAAAATTTTACAAATATTGATTTTTTTCAATTAATAAAAAATTTTATTATATATTTTTTGTATACTTTTCTATTATATATAATTTTTTCTTACATAATTTATTAATCTATCATAATATAAGCATTCCTTTACCACTTGCATCATTACAATTATTTTGCATTGTGTAATATTATTTAAAAACCTGTGTAATGCTATTTTTTGCCGTTTTACAAAAAATAAGTAATCTTAAATTTAAAGCGTTCCAGTTAAAGGATCCTTAGGCGCCCATTTTGGATCCTATTTCTTAAGCCCGTCCAAAATCTTCACCAAAAGCGCGTTACCACCTAATCGTTTAATTTCAGCCCTCGCAGTCGATTCCAATTCTTCAAGTACATTTCTTGTGTATTCAAAGGAACCAAATTTCTTTAATAATTTAACGCAATAACGTTTCACTTCGATATCCTTTGTTCGTTGTCGTAAAATATCTTTATTAATCATTATTAAAGAAATATATAAATCTAATAAATTATAATAAAAATTTTCAAACCTGAAGTATATGGAGCAATTAGTAAACAAAATTTATTAATTCTATAACGAATATACTTTTTACTAAATAAAAATAACATTTGATAAAGGATACTTATTATTTGTCTATCTTCAGGATTGCTTCTAAGGGCATGAATAATCGGAAAGCTGAATTTTCCTTCAGTCAAATCTTCACAATAACTTTTATTCTCAGCGTACTGAAACAAAAATAAATGTAGGTAATATAAATTTATTTCATTAAATCGAATATATTATCGCTTACATCATCGAGGCACATGTTACAATAATCGTCGCGTATTTGAAAATATAATCCTAAAGTAGCTATTAATGACGAAAGATCTTCTTCATAAGTTGAGAACAGTTTCATTAATCTTACCGCTAAATTGAAGAGCCCACCAGTTTCTGCAAAATTAATGAATGTTTAAATCCTTTTTTAACATAAATGACTTTTTTCTATGTACATATATAAAATAGAGATTGTATAAATATTAGCAGTTACTTCTTATTATCATAGTCTTGTATTCTTCCTCAGTTGGACAGATGAAATTATCTCTCCAATAAATATCCATTCCCTGACCTCTATGCAGCTCTAATAATTGCTCCGAATATACCTGTTTTGCCTGATAATAATATATGTATATACAGGGTGTCCCATTTTAAAGAATCCATTCAAATATCTCAGAAGCACTGCGTTAAATCGAAAAATGTTTCAGACAAAAGTTTTGTGACTTCGAGGGGGACATAAGATGGTATCATTGGTTTGACCTTGGGTGGCGTTGTCAAGGTCAGGGCAAGGTCGCTTTGAATTTTTTAAATGGAGCCTCCCATTTTTCATTAGATATTCTTGTAGCTCGAGAGCTTTCCAAAACACTATAATTAAGTTCATTTTCATTAAGTACTTTTTGAGTTATAAAGTTTGAAGGTTACAGTACCGCCGGCATTAGCATTACCTAAGGTGTCAGACCGACGACTAAAATCTCTTGAATGTTGTTCAGGATCATGACCTGGATAACATTTGTCAAGATCAAGGCCATTGGAGGTTGTACCTTTTATTTTCATTTTTATGTAGAAATGAATTTTTAGTGCAAAAATGAAAATAAGAGAAACTACCTCTAATGACTATGATCTTGACAAATGTTGTCCAGGTCGTTTCAAGCCTTATAACTTGAAAAATATTTAATGAAAATGAACTTAATGATAGTGTTTTGGAAAGCTCTCGAGGTTAGCTACAAGAATATCAAATGAAAAATGGGGAGCACCGTTTAAAAAATTCATCTTATGTCTCCCTCGAAGTCACAAAACTTTTGTCTGAAACATTTTTCGATTTAACTCAGGGTTTCTGAGATATTTGAATCAATCCATTAAAATGGGACACCCTGTATATATATGTGTATAATATATACTATTATATTTTCGATTTCTAATTTATTTGTATTTAATATATATATTGAATATGTATTAACTTAAATCATTATTTGTAATGTTGTGTGTCACATATTTTTTTAGATAATCATGTTTATATGGACTTTTTTACTTGAAATAAACCCATGAATCGCTCTATTAAGTATGGCAACATACTTAACTAACACCCTGTATGTGTATTAATTTCTTATTTTCATTTTTACACTTTTAGTAATTAAAATCAATCATATGACGAATAAAAAAAGGAAAAAGAGGAACAAGTAGATAACAAAAACTGCATTGTAATAGCAATTATGGCCGTATACAGTAGTGTGTCCGATTAATACACCTAATATTCGAATAAATAAATAAAAATTGAACAAAAATACTCATTCGAATATTTCTCTTTTATTCGTCAAGAAACGAATAAATACTTTTCCATTTCATTTGAATGAATATTTTTTTAATATGATTACGAATATTTTCGTTTCGTATTCACTTTTACTATGTGTTATCTGCACATAGCTTTTAAAGCCTGCAAGTGAAAACAGAAATCTATAAAAATAATGACTACGATTACAGCGTGCGCTTAGACTGCGATCTATACGATGAACATCCTTGCTTAACCTATAGATCAAACAAAGACATTTTTAATTATGCCGAGGGGTCTCGTCCAGGTAAATAATTGTAGTAGTGCGCCTGCGCACGTCCTGCCAACAGAATTCAAAGTCTAGGGGAAAAGAAAAAAATATTTTTCCCTTTCCCGTACCGCGGCGTTTCCCTCGCCGCGCGTGCTCGGCCATCTTCATAGTTTAAAACAGGGAAGGCCCGGACGAGTCTCTTAGTATAATAACATCCGCTTCGGGGAGGTCAAGGGAGGGATTCCATCCGGACGAGACCCCTCGGCATAATTATGATCGAACTTCACTTGGTAAGTTCGTTTGATTTATAAATTATGCCTCCAGGTCTCGTCCGGATGGATAAATAATTGTAGATGTTTGAAACGTGACTCGTTCCTGTCACCGTGGGACAGATAACGGGAAAGTTATTTGACAGGAAGTCCGGGTATAACTACAGCGCTGCCTGTTAGAAGAAGACATGGCTTTTTATTAAATAAAATACGCGAACAATATGAAACTATAACTATTTATGACTATAACAATGTTTTTCTCTAAAAATGTTATGTATCTATATTCATGCTTGCGACAATAACTAATGAACTTAACACTAACCAATCTGGAAAACCGCCGGAATGGCGTGGCGTATCAAATTAGGCTTTTTCTTGGTCTACGTGTAACACCGCCTTAGCGAACGCATCTATATCTATAATCTGTCTATTATAAAAGTTTGCGAAAACACGAGATTCGCCGGACCATCCCGCCGCACGCTTAATAAGATCTACAGGAACACCTTTTCGCGCCGCGAGAGATGTTGAGGCGTGCCACGTACTGTGTGTGGAAAAAGCATCACTAACTCCGCAATCCGATAAGGTAGATCTAATCCAGCGACTGATCGTCTGGGATCCCACTGCTGTGTGTGGACGTTTGAGTGCGATAAACAGAATCACAGGCTGAAGGGCGAATATCTCGAGTCCGCGAAATATAATCAGATAGCAATGTGACGATGCATAGATTTCTGTGCCCCTCCAAGCAGGGAAAAGATAACAGTGGCTGAGATCGACCTGAAGCTGAGGTTTTTAGATGATCTGGGATACAGATGAAAGCCCTCTCCGCGGAGATCAAAACCTGCGAGACACAAATCGCCGCTAGGGTATGGCAACGTTGGCCCGATGCCAGCGCCAGTAACAAGACTAACTTTTTTGTGAGAGTTTCTAAAGACAAAGATTCGTGAGGAAAGAGAGCGGCTAGTTTCGCCACTATTGGAGAGGGGTCCCAGATGTAATCGTAGCGCGACCGAGATGGCTTCAATACGCTTACGCCTTTACAGAAACGTCTAACGAGAGGTTCACAACAACGCCGATCGCGTTGGTTGAAATAAGCAAGATCGCCGACCTGGCGACGTTAAGCGCAGAATAAGAACCTACTGTTTGCAATAGGTCTGACAGAAAATAAAGGACGTCTTCAGTTTTCGGTGCAAACAGTGAGCAGTGATGAAGATGAACGTAATTCCACCAGAAACGCAGAGGACTTGAGTATTGACTGATAGTAGATGGTGCAAGAGATGCTATGATGATGTCGATGGCGGGCTGAGGGACGCCTCTGGTTTGGAAAGCTTG
>NW_017257344.1:4995-7849 GCF_001594055.1 Mycetomoellerius zeteki | reverse complement strand
TTTCGAATGCCTTTGTATACAGAAGGCCATATCTTACTGCCGGACAGACGGAAATAAGGGATCCGATCATACTCGCGAAATGTTTGATTGAGCAGCAGAATTTAGCCGAAAAGCTTGAAACAAGCGAATGCAATTTTTTCCGACGCTGTTCCGGGATCGCAACAGACTGTGCCTCAGAGTCGAAAACGAAACCAAGGTATTTACGTTGCCGTGCGGGTTCTAGCTCCGACTTTCCAAAGTTAATAATGAAACCCAACTCCGAGAGGGTGTTGATGTGTGTCTGGACATTCCGACGACAGGCCTCTTTCGAGTGGGCTAAAGGGAGAAAATCGTCACAGCACGGACTCGTAACCTTCGGCCCGAAGGGACGCGACCGGGCGTAGAATCTTGGTGAAGATATACGGGGCCGTATGGGAGAGCGCTAAATTTGTAAGTAATATCTTGCCACTGAAATCTCAGATATTTCCTGTAAGAAGGATGAATTAATACTGATAGATATGTGTCTTCAAGATCAAGGAAAGCCATCTCGACATCCGGCAGCATTAAACGTACTACCGTCCGCCAGGCTTCTAATTTAAAATGCGGGGGATCAATATAAGCATTGAGATCTTTCAAATTGAGGATAAAGCGCATGCCCCCAGAGGCTTTCTCGATTAAAAAGAAAGATAGAAACTGATCTGACGACGGCTGTACCGGATAGATGGCCCCTTTTTCTAGCAGTCTCCCTATTTCTGTTGTACAGTAGGCCGACGTCGCGGCAGCAAAAACTGGTTCTCTAAGTTGAGAACGCGACGGTGGCCTTGATTCAAAAGGAATTTTATACCCTCTTATGGCGCTCAGAACCTCAGAATCCGATGTCAACGCTTCCCATTCGTGCAGAAAGTTAGCTAGACGGCCTGCAGTTCTTACCGTGTTTAACGGCGGTGAGCGCGGGAGCGGGAGAGTGATCTGCGAGATCGATTTTTCGATTGGTAAGCTCCTGCTCGGCGATAAGGTTGATTCGACTGACGGGCAGGGGCTTTCGCATTTCCCGACGAAACCTGTTTTCGTGCCAATTGGACCTTTCCCGCCGACTGCGGGAGAACCTTAAAAGTTGCTGCGGGAGTTCTGGCGAGGACTCGAGCCACTTTCTCGCAAGCCTGTGCATCCTTAACCTCGTCCACGAAAGAAGTGCCGAAAAGCCACTATTGGAGCCAGATCGGCTGGCGATTTACCCAGCAGGTTCAGGGCCGGTTTTATGAAGGCTCGTCTGGCCAAGGATAGCCTGTATTGATGATCCGCTAATAGCTGTGTGGCCTCAGCGATTTGGCTGAGCGCCGACTTTGCATCCTCTGGTAGACATGAGGACACCTCGGGCTTCGTGAGATAAGAGAGGCCCATGCCTAATGCGTTGAGGGCAGCCGCTACCTGCAACTGAGCCAGAGACTGGTATTCGTCTCTTTTAGATACCGTCGAAGAGGCCTTCAGTACTGAAAGAAGCATCCTGTTAAGTTTAGGCGGGCCTAAAATTAAAAGTGCCTCTTTAATCTCAAATTTAGACAGGAGCTGTGTACGCAACTCATTTGGCAAACCGGTCCGAACGATAGACTTAGTAAAATCCAGTATGGTTTGGTCCCAGGATAATTTCTCAAGCGAGTCCCGCTGCGTGCGAAAAAGTTGGTTAACGAGAGATGGCTCACCGTCCTGCTCGGGATCCGTTGCCGCAAAGGTAACCGAACGCTCCACCGGATCTGGCCTTGAGGCTGCAAAGAACGCCGGCGAGCGGACGTGAGTTTTTGTGCCGCAGAAGAGCTGTCGGTTAAGCCCCCTCTTTGCCAATTTTCAAGAGAAAAAGAGGGTCGACAAGGGAGCTTACCTGGTTCGATACCCCGGCTCTCAGGAGCCGTCAGCTCATCTTGTGGCTGTGTTTCTGGGGAACGCAGAGCGTGTCCCCTAACCTCGTTTTCCAAACAGGCTATTTTTCGCTCCTGTTCCTGTACTGCGTCGAGAATTCTTTCTAGGAGAACTGCATCGCCGACCCCTGGTGAAGCCCTCGACGAGGATGACTGCGAACGCTCCTCAGAAAAGAGACGAGAGCGCTTAACCTCGCGCAGACGAGAATGTGACTTCGCGCGTTTTCTCCCGTACTCCTGGGAGCGTTTTCTATGTCGCTTATGATCTCTTGCTCTTGAGCGACTGCGTGAACGTGAGTCTGACATAATTTGCAAGCTAAAAGATACGGCAAAATGAGAAGATTCAGAACTTGAAGTGTTGGTTGACGTGAACAAAAACACAATGAAGATGGCCGAGCACGCACGGCGAGGGAAACGGTACGGAAAAGGGAAAAATATCTTTTTTTTTTTCCCCTAGAGATTTTGAATTCTGTTGGCAGGACGTGCGCAGACGCACTACTACAATTATTTATCCATCTGGACGAGACCTGGAGGCATAATTCATATTTTAAAGTTATCAAACGGTTATAGTTATAATGCTTGCTTATTGAAGCTTTCTTTATCAGTTTATATTTTGTTTGAATAAATATGAATACTTTAAATATAGTTTGTTTGTGAATAAATATTTTTTGAAAACCCAAAATTTTGAATATATATATGATTACATTTTTTTAATGAAAATTTTGAATAAATACAATTTGGAGCTTAATTACAAATTTTTATATTCATCGGGCACACTACACAGTGTACCCAATAACGCATTTATTAATATATTAATATGATATTCAGTTGATTTTCCAAAAATCAATTCTCTATATCGTTATTTATTAAAACTATTCATAATTATTTGAAATAGCTGCTATTATCAATATTCATTATTAATATTAAGAAAGAGTAATATATTAAGAAAGATAATTAAAAAA
>NW_017257344.1:0-675 GCF_001594055.1 Mycetomoellerius zeteki | reverse complement strand
CGCGACACCTAAACTAACCAAACTTCCTTGGTAAAGAAGACACACGAGATGCTATCTACAATATAAATTGGGGACTCATAAGATATATTTTGTCACTCAAAATTCAAATACCAGCTTAGTCCCGGTCTTCCCTATATGTTTAAAAAATATAAAGAGAAATCTTCTTCGTAAGAAACACTTCTAAATATTATTAAAAATGTTATATTAAACTAAAGTTAAATAAAAGGAAAACGAAGAATAAATAAAAATGAAGATGACATTCAATAAAATTTATAAAATTAAGGAACTATTTTTTAAAGTTATTTAATACATTTTCAGGATTCACATATAATGTCAAAAGTAAAAAGTAAAATTGTAAAAGTAAAAAAGGTACAAAGAATAGAATTAAAAAGAAAATAATAATTTTTTATTTTTATAATTAAAAATGAAAAAAAATTCGGTGACAATTTAAATTCCACATTTTCCCTCTGTGTTTCGTATTATACAAGTACAATCGCGCTGACTCACGTTCGCAGGTAACGTTTCTTAAATTCGGGAAATACTCCCCAGCAAGCAAAGTTCGTCATTTGGCGTCAAATTCAAGTCATGTTTGTACAAATGACGTTAAGTGACCATAGGTTTTATTCCACGTCATTTTCGTAACGTTATTTCGTGACGTCATATTGACGTCATAAG
>NW_017257343.1:8635-11736 GCF_001594055.1 Mycetomoellerius zeteki | reverse complement strand
GGCCATTGCACGGAGCGGCGTCCCTAGCGTGGTGCGGGTTCTGCCCACTCGGGGCAGGCCCGTAGGGAAGGAGACAGGGCAACCCGTCTCTCTTCTGGAGAGGGGCCGCACGGCCGCTCGGACATCTTCTGAGGCGGGGCGTTTTTTTCCCCCCCCGGCCACTCGGACTTATTCCGTGGCGGGGCGTGGTGGGGCGGTGAGAGGGAAGGAAAACCCTTAAAACCCGGAAGGAAAATCGTACACCCGGCTCGGGGCGGCTTGTAAAATTGCCCCACTTTATGACATATAGAATGGAGACCAAAGAAGACCTCATTACGTCAGCAGTTGAGGTCGAATCCGACAGCTGCCGGCGTGGGGGAGGTGGTGTCCTGGATCCGCCCCCATGTCGGGCCTGGTCCGAGACCCGGCCTCATGCGACAGGCGCGCAGACGGGTGCTCCGCAGACCCGTCTGCGGACCGAAATGCGTCTGCGGAGAAATGGGTGGACACCGGGGGTACGGTGGGGGAGATCCTCACCCCCCTCGAGGAAGGAGAACGCTCCGGGTCATTCACCATCGACCCGGTGTTTGAGGAGTGCCAGGAGGAGTACTTTGACTCCTGCCTCCAAGATTACGGCGAGGAACCCGGACTGACGTTCGACACGCCAGCACCGGGGACGTACCAGCTGTTCTACGCTGGCGAGGAGGAGGAACTTCTCCCTAGACCCGACCCGGAGGCACTACGTCTCCGTGGCAGGATGAAGGAGGACTCTCTGCCTCCTAGCCCAGTGCCCGGCCAACAGGCAAACACGGGCGAGCAGCAAGGAGGAGAAGCGCAGGCGGCGACCCGGCCCCGCCTGCGGCAAGACTGCGGTGCCGCAAAAGGAGGCGGCCACCTCGGAGACCGGCAAGACTAACGCACCGGAGACGGCCAACTCAGAGGGCAGCCTGTCGAGGACTGGATCCACAGTCTCGATGGCATCCGTTGGGGACGGCCGCAAGAGGACAGCGTCGGAGGCGATAGACCTCTCCACGGATAGCGAGGACGAGGTGTCCAAACGCCCCAGGGGCCGGCCGGCCATAAACCCGGAGAATGCCGGGAAATTCACTGCGGCAGCCAAGGCCGCAAGGAAAGACCGGGAGAAGGCCCGACAGCTGAGGAAGGACTATAAGATCATCTCCGATCCGGAGATTGCGCCTTCCTCAGCCTCGGCCAGAAGGGCCAATGAGAGGGCGGAGGAGCTCGTAGGAGTACGAGCTCCAGCCGCTAGAGGCGATTGCGACAGTCGCCACGAGGGAGCTCTCCACCCTTGCAAAAGCGGTGGAGCGCTTCAAAAACATCAAGGGTGACATAGTGAGGGACCTCTGGGGGGTTTTCTCCATGCTCTCAGCCGCCCTCACTACCACCTTTAACAGGGCGAGCGAGGCCACCACCGACGAGAACGACAACAGCCTCGGCAAGCGGGCCTGGGCGGAGGAGAGGCGGAGGCTACGTAGCGAAATCGCCTCCCTCCGCACAGAAAACGCGCGGCTGGCCAAGGAGGCGGGGGGGAAGAAAGATCCTCCCCCCGCTCCTTGGCAGCACCAGAGTCGACGCCGGCGAGGAGATCTTCCGCCGGCGCGCGAAGGCCGGGTGGTGCACGGGAGAGCCTCGCGATAGAGGGGACCGCCCTCGGTGAAGAGGGGACGACGGTCCCGGTCGAGATTACGGAGGAGGATCTGAGGTCGCCATTTTACAGACCTCCTCTGCAGGGGGTTCAAAGACAAATGAACCCCCTGGTGATCGAGAAGGACACGGCCGTCTTCCGGAGTCCCCCTCCCCTAGGAGCAAGGGGAAGTGGAAGACTACCGGGGACGGTGGCAGCACGGAGGAGGAGGAGAGGATGACAAGGGTCCTCTTGCGACTCCTCCCCCGCCTCCTCACTGAGATGGGGGTTGTCCCAAGCAGGGCCCAGCCCCCCCAAAGGGAACAGAGTCGGGGCAGAAAGCGGCCCCTCGCCACCACGCAACAACCTGGGGCGAGGGCCGCCTCCAAGAAGGGCGCCAGAGCGACGGGGGGTAACGACACCCAGCCCCCCATCAGTCCATAAAAGGCGCGACCTCCCCGGGCTCCCCCGATTGCTGGGCAGCCGACCCGCAGTGCGGGCGAGACGGAGGGAGGCAACCTGGGCGCAGGTTGTCTCCAGAAAGGCGAAAAGGGCGGCGGCCAAGGTGCAAAAGGCCAAGGCAGCACTGCCGCCTTAACCGCCCGCCCGCGGGAAAGGCAAAGCCGCCCCCACGACGTCCGGGGGCGGCTCTAAAAAGAAGGGCGCCAGAGCGAGCAAGGGAGGAGCCGTCGGAGGAACCAAAGCCTCCGACAACAGGCCCCCCAGACTCAGGGCGACCACCTCGGCGGCGGTCATGATAACGTGCGCCGACCAAGGGTCCTACGCCGAGGTGGTCAACAAAGCGAGGTCCTCGATTTCCCTTAAGGATCTGGGAATCGAGGACTTCCGACCGAGGAGGGCAATAACGGGGGCCCTCATATGGGAAGTGAGAGGCCCGGAGAGCAAGGCCAAGGCAGATCGCTTGGCCGAAAAGCTGTCGGCCGCTCTCGCGGATAGGGACGACGTTAGAGTGTCCCGACCCGCAAAGAGCGCCGAACTCCGAGTCTCTGGACTCGACGACTCGGTCACCTCCAAGGAGGTGGCCGAAGAGCTCGCGAGATCGAGCGAGTGTCCCTCACTGCAGTTCAAAGTGGGGGACATTCGGAGGGCCCCCAATGGACTCGGCTCAGCCTGGGTCAGGTGCCCCGCAGAGGCGGCCAAGAAGTTGATGGCCACTCCGCGAGTAACTGTGGGGTGGTCGACCTGTCGGTTGACGCTGCTGCCGGCCAGGGGCCTCCAATGTTATCGATGTTTGGAGGCCGGCCATGTACAGCAGCGCTGCACAAGTACGACCGACAGGTCGGGGTGTTGCTTCCGGTGCGGTCGCGGCTAGCCAGTGCCGCGAGAAGGCCGATTGCCCCGCGTGCCGAACACTCGGCCGCCCCTTGGGGCATCGGATGGGAGGAAGCGGCTGCAACGCTGCCGCAGCAAAAAGGAAGAAGGGGGGGCCAGAAGCCCAGTGGCCCCCCCTCCGCCG
>NW_017257343.1:6491-8316 GCF_001594055.1 Mycetomoellerius zeteki | reverse complement strand
CCCGCCGATGATACCCATATCGGCGGGGGAGGGTTCCTGCTAGTGGAGTGAGGGCCCATCGACGTAACGGGGTGCTACTTCCCTCCTAGATTAAATAGGAGGGAATACGAGGACGCCCTGGAGTCCTTGGGGGAGCACATACATCGACGCTCCCCCAGGCCAACGATCGTGGGGGTGGGATTTCAACGCTCACGCTGTTGAGTGGAGATCCCCCTCCACCGACTCCAGGGGCGATAGCACCCTGCAATGGACGGCGGGACTCGGCCTGATTCTAATGAACCAAGGCCGGGTCAGCACTTTCGTGGGGTCGCGGGGGGAGTCCATAATAGATCTTACATGGGCGACCCCCGCGGCGGCTCAAAGAGCCAAAGGTTGGCACGTGGACGCCGGCTCCCTAGGAGAACAATCGGATCACAGGGTGATCCGAGTGGAGCTGGTGTCTACATCCGCGGAGGTGCAAGTTAGACAACGCTGCCACAGAGAAGAACGTCGATGGGTCCTAAAGAAACTGGACCTCGACGCCCTCGAGGTGAGCCTCCTCTCATCCACCTGGCCTGAGCGGCCGGAAGTCACGGTGGAGGAGGGGGCAGCATGGCTCGGGGACGTCATGTCGCGGGCGTGCGACGCGTCGATGCCCCGCTCTCGCTCAATGAGTAGGAGGGCGGCTTACTGGTGGTCGGAGGAACTGGCTGACCTCCGAAGGACCACCGTAGCCGCCCGGCGCACATACACCCGCGCCCGGCGGCGGGGCTTCGACGCGGAGGTGGAGAGGGCCGCGGAGGGCCTCCGCAACGCGCGGAGTGCCCTCCGTGTGGCCATTAGGCGGGCGAAGGCCAGCGCCTGGCAAGAACTAGTTTCCTCCCTGGACAGGGATCCGTGGGGGAGGCCCTATAAGATAGCAACAAAGAAGTTGCGACCATGGGCCCCCCCGATAACGGAGACCCTGGACGTCCCGTTCCTCGAAGAGGTGGTGTCCGCCCTCTTCCCAACAAGGGATCGCGAGATCCCGGGGAGGGCGGGCCCACCAGAGGGATGGGTCGAGGAGCTGGGCGTCTCCGAGGAGGAGATGGCGCAGGCCTTCGCCTGCCTGAAGGGTAGGCCCCGCGCACCGGGGCCCGACGGCGTGCCTGGCAAAGTGTGGGCAGCTGCGGCCCCGGTGATCGGAGCGAACGTGAGGCAGCTCTATACGAGCTGCCTCAGAGAAGGAGTGTTCCCCGGGTTGTGGAAAAGGGCCAGGCTTGTCCTCCTACGCAAGCCAGCGGAGAATCCCTCCGCATATAGGCCCATATGCCTACTGGACGATGTGGGAAAGCTGTTCGAACGAGTCATCGCTGCCCGCATCGTCCGGTGTCTGTCCCGGGATGGTCCAAACCTGTCCTGCGGTCAGTATGGCTTCCGGGAGGGCCGATCGACAATCGATGCGATCAAGCAAGTGCGTGCCCTCTCGGAGCGGCTGACCGCGGACGGGAAGGTGGCGTTGGCGGTGTCACTTGACATCGCCAACGCCTTTAACAGTCTGCCGTGGGGCCAGGTGATGGGGGCGTTGAGGGAGCATTTCCTCCTGCCCCCCTACCTGGTTGCCGCGGCCGGGGACTATTTCCGGGATAGATAGCTGGAGTACCGGGACAAGTCCGGACTCCAGCAGCGGAGGGAGGTGTCGTGCGGCGTCCCTCAGGGGTCGGTGCTTGGCTCTCTATTATGGAACGTCGCATACGACGCCGTACTCCGCGCGGCCCTGCCCCCCGGCTGCCACGTGGTGTGCTACGCCGATTATACACTCGTGGCAGCGGGGGGTACAACCTGGAGAAGAGCTGTGTGCGGCGCG
>NW_017257343.1:4076-6256 GCF_001594055.1 Mycetomoellerius zeteki | reverse complement strand
GTGATTTGCTAACTTTTTTCCCTTGTAATTAAAAAACTAAGCTTCGGATAAAATTTTGACTAAGGAAGAAATGTCTTAGAATCACGTCAGGAATACATTATTTTAAAGACAAACGCGTTTTCTGAGACACCCTGTATATGTACTCTCTAAATCTCTCGGAGATTTCGAGAGTACATACATGATTCATAACACATACAGTACACGTTGAGTGCAAGTGAGTTGTGTGATTAAGTGTTGTGTGATCTTTTTTTTTATTCAGCATGAAGAATTTCACCGAGCCTCCTAAGCAGCTTATGGAGGAAGAGGATATCCTCCTTGTCGAGAACATCCTCTTCGATGAGGATGTCCTTGAAGAAGAGGAGGCGGTGGTGGTGGAGGAGGAGGAGGAGGCGGAGGGGGTGGAAGAGGGGGTGGAGGAGGAGGAGAAGGAGGAAGAGGAAGAGGAAGTGTATAATCCTATAATCAGACTTGAGGAGAACAATATTGTTATTAGACTTGATCAACTCTTCGTATCGGAAATTGACCTCTTCTACCACCTCATCGAGATTGCCGATGAGGTGGTGGAGGTGGTGGTGGAGGAAGATGAAGTATAGACTAGGAGTACGCGAGGAGGAGGAGAAGGAGGACGCGGAAGAGGAGGAGGAAGAGGAGGAGGAGGTAAGTCCTTTTTCCAAATAATACTTAAAATAATACCGCTCGGGTTTTTGGGGAGGGCGGCGGCAGGGCCCCATGATGGCGACGGCGCGTATCAATGGTATCGCTGTTTACATAAACAGCGATACCACTGCTCACGTCACCATGCTCGGCCTTCCTCAAGCTATCCTCTCCCTTCCCTCCCCACGCCTACGAATACCCCCCGCATCCCGCTCCCCCTCTAGCCCCATGGGTTAGAACCGCCCTTACTATACTACGTATAATATTACGTGTGGCCTAATCTCTTCCAGACAATTTGCTATTTCACGCTTTTTATTTAAATCGTCATATTTATACCATCGTGTACCTGTTAACGCGAAGGCAATATAGTGCCCATTATTTCGATCTTCATATTGCGAATAATGAACGACACCTGTTAAAGTGTATTTAATATCACCTAAAGTGATAATTTTTGTGATGCTATTTAGTGTATGCTTCAGATCTATACGTCGATTACTGTAACGATAGTCTGTAAAAATAGATGTATCAATTATTATATGATTTCCATAAATATTGCAATATTTTTTTTAAGTATCACATGTAGGACATATTGAACTTCTTTTCACATTTGTAACGTCATTGATATCATGTTGCATATGATGCAAACCTTCCTGCAAAAGAATATCGACATTGACATTCAATGTTATTGTTCGACGTGATTCTGTAACGCCACAAGTACAAGTTGTCGTAGCCGTACAACTAGGCTCATTTTGGAAAAGATAATCCGCTAAGTGCAACATTACAATTAGCATTAAGTGGCTTAATGCTTCATGTATAAAATTTAATCGAATCACGAAAAAGTGGTAGGTTTTGCAAAATCGAAGCTCGTTCATAATAATGTTTCGAAAATATTTTACCATCCTCTAGGAGGGATTTTGCCAATCGAAATATATCATCTGATGATGATTGAATTGAATTTCTATATGCTGCATGTGTTGCGATTCCACTTGCAACAAGTTGCAAAAGAGAATCGAATGCGCACGTTTCTTGTACAGTCATCATTGATTGTCCTTTTTTTATTGGTTTACATTTACTGCCATTAATGATAAGGGGCAAATTTTGAAAAATTTTATATTTTTTACATAATCCCATTCGGGACATTTATCTAAGTAAGACGGCTTAGCTCTTTTTTTAATAGGAGTTTCTTGTTCGTTGATGGTTGAACCTACCAAGCCATGCCAATTTTCAGAAACATTCCACAGGCAATCGGTTTTATTAGTATCCCCTGTATCATTTGAATCTTCTTTGACAGAAGAATGTATATCATTCGAATCGCATTCGATTATACTTTTGCTATTATTATTCACGGCAGTAGTAATACTAGGCCGGTTTTAACCCATGGGGCTAGAGGGGAATGCGGGGCGCGGGGGGTACTCGGAGGCGAGGGGAAACGGAGCGCGGGGATTCTTCGGAGGTGGGGGTATGACGTCACTGGGCGAGCGGGAACGGGGCGCGGGGAAGGTCCCAGAGTCGCCGGTACCGCTGTT
>NW_017257343.1:2832-3122 GCF_001594055.1 Mycetomoellerius zeteki | reverse complement strand
AGCGTCGAGACACTACCGTGTCTCCTTTACGCGATTTAAAAAAACATAAAAAATACTTACTCCATCTACCGGGTATTCATAACTGATATGGAGGAGCTCCCGAACGTTGCTCATTTTTTAATAATTTTTAACTTTAAAACTTTTGACTTTAAAACTTTTGACTGTCACGCACACGTAGCTCTGCGTTGCTCGATCACAGACTGACGCTGAGAAGCATCCTTCGCTGCAGCGAAGTTACCAAGCATATTTTTTTTTACAGATGATACGTGACAATAAGCACATTTTAAACT
>NW_017257343.1:2359-2608 GCF_001594055.1 Mycetomoellerius zeteki | reverse complement strand
CAGTTTTAGTGTCACGCGTTGATGTTGTAAATTTTTGTTGCTACGGATCAAACGATTCTACAATAAATAAATATTGTTTTACTTATAGTTCTATATCGCCGGGAAAGTTTCTAAGGCTGCATACGTGATTCGCGACACGATAAGAGAAGCGCAGATTGATGCTGTTTATCTAAACGGAATACGATAACGCGTCGAGGCATAGGATATGACGGATGGGAAATAAAGAAAGTACATAGTAATGCGAACGAA
>NW_017257343.1:0-242 GCF_001594055.1 Mycetomoellerius zeteki | reverse complement strand
GGATTTTGTCAAGCAGTTCCATGACATTGGGCATGTAAAGATGTAATGAGAGAGAATAGCTCCTTTTCTCAGAACCGCCGCTTCCTTCACGACGAATCTCTTGTTAACGATGAATCCTTGTAGATCCACGAACGTTGGCACGGACATGTCGTCGAGAAGAAGAAGAAGAAGACTGCGGTCGATTTCGATAAATTATATATTTTATAGCGTGTTGGAGACTTAGGTGCACTTAGGTGATTTTG
>NW_017257342.1:65140-76858 GCF_001594055.1 Mycetomoellerius zeteki | reverse complement strand
TTTTCTGCAACTATTGGTGCTGTATGGGTACTTAATAGATAATAGGGTGAGTGACGTGTGAACGTTTGCGGTGTGTGTGTGTGTGTGTGTGTGTGTGTGTGTGTATTTGCGACTTCAATGCGGACTTAGATGATAAATACAAAAAAAAGGTGTCGTAAAGTTAGGTGAGTGAACGTGTGTGCGTGCGTGCATGCTTGCATGCGTGCGTGCGTGCGTGCGTGTGTGTGTTCAAAGGAAGAAAAGTGCAGGGCGAATAGAAATTGAAACTAATAGCGTTTTCGATTGGGAAAAAGTTAGTGCGCACCAGTGCGCACTCAGTTCACACCAACACTGGACCAGTTCCATGGGTTGCACTAAATAGTGCAAATTCAAAAGGACATGTCAAGGTTTTCAGTGCTAAAGTTGAAGTGCCATTTCGAGTTGTAAGATTGTAAGGACTTGACTAGACTGCAGGAAGAACGCAGAAAAATAACCTCTCATGTTCATAACTTTAAGTAATGATTTTTTATACTATGTAATTAAATAATATATAAGATATCAAGAATATCATATATGTATATATATAAATATATATATAATATATAATGTATATATAGCTTATAAATCTTATAAATCAAACGATAGTGCAACACTCAGCGCATTACGTGCACAAACAATACTAAGTTTATGAAACTAAGATTAAAAGCTTCAAAAGAAAGATTTATATCGATATGCAAATGACGTGTACACGAACGCTGAGCGAAGACTCGGAATGGTAAAAAAGCAATAATTGTGTCTAGTAGTAAGTGTTCGATCTTCTAAGAGATGGCGTTATAATATGTTAGATAAGGACAGATGAATGCGTTTGAGCGAGACACAACGGTATATAATAAATATAAGAAATGAATGAAAGATGTCACTACTACCGAATTCGAAATAGTTTTATAATACAAACGACTCTAGCATTCCTTTAAACAGAAGCATTAAATTCGTGAATTAGTGACAGCCCACGTAAACAGAGGCCGAGGCCTCGGCCCGCGTGCCCCGATCTTTCTCTCACGCTCCTCGTACACGTCATCTAAATGTGACAGTATTATATAAGATTTAAATTTAAAATAGTTTCTTCAATAATTTTTTTAAGTATTATTTAATTTTACAAGGCTACTGATTCTTGAGATATTTAACTTTAAATAAATTTAATACAGATATTGTTGATTTTTTAATAAAATTTATATAATGAGGTTTCATTAAATTTATTTTGAATAATTAACTGCATTAAAAATCGAAAAAATATTGAAAAACGATAAAATATTGAAAAACGTATAATAAATATTAAGTTATAGCATATTTATAATGATTAACATAAAAATTTTTCTTTGCATTGTAAAAGGCATTAAGGTTCTTAATTTTTCAATCTCTGTACAATTTCTGGATAAAACCCGATTATCGGTTTTACCGGATAAGATCCGATATCCGGTTATCCGACAAATCATTACCCGTTGCATCCTTAATACTTATTAATATAATTTATTAATATTTGTAATATAATATGTATTATAATATATACTTATTACATTATCATTGCGTGTATGTACACAAAGTAGGAAAATTATATATTTTCATAGTGTTAATTTTATTTGATCACTAATATTATTATGAAAAATGTAAATGTAAACATGTTAATTTATATAAGCAGCAAAACTATATTATGTTTTATTGTTTGAATTTAGCTCTTATACAGGGTAACCCATTTTAGTTTATCATCCCAAATATTTCCGTTCCCTTGCATTTTACAAGAAAATGTTTTATACAAAAGTTGTATGGTTTCAAGGGGGCCATAAAATAGTAATATTGGTTTGACGTTGGATAGTTACTTAAAGGTTACATGAAGATCTTCAATTTCTTAAATTAAACCCACTATTTTTCGTTATATATTCTTGGAGCTTATCAAAACACTATAATAAAATATTTTCTCATTAAGTATTTTTCGAGTTATAAGGCTCGAAAGTTACAGTACAGCCAGCATTAGCATTACGCAAGTTGTCCGACCAACCTAGGCTAAAACCTCTTGAATGTTGTTCAGGATTATGTCCTGGAAAACATTTGTCAAGATCAAGGCCATTGGTGATTGTACCTTTTATTTTCATTTTTACGTAAAAATGAATTTTTAGGACAAAAATGAAAATAAGAGGTACAGCCGGCAATGGTCTTGATCTTGACAAATGTTATCCAGGACATGATCCTGAACAACATTCAAGAGGTTTTAACCGTTGGTCGGACAACTTGCGTAATGCTAATGCCGATTGTACTGTAACTTTCGAGCCTTATAACACGAAAAATACTTAAAGAGAAAATATTTTATTATAGTGTTTTAGAAAGCTCTCGAGGTAAGATACAAGAATATGTAATAAAAAATTATGGGTTTAATTTAAGAAATTGAATGTGACCTTAAGCGACTATCCAAGGTCAAACTAATGACACCATTTTATGTCCCCTTTGAAACCATATAACTTTTGTCTAAAATATTTTCTTGTAAAATGCAAGGGAACGGAAATATTTGGGGTGATAGATTAAAATGGGTTACCCTATATATATGAAAATTCACTAACGAACAGATGATACCCAAACTATTGATCAGGCATTATAGAATGATTGTTTCAGATGCTTTATCATGAAATGGAAACGTTTTGTAAACAAGCAAATGAAAAGACAAATATTATATTGCAATATTATGTTGACAATTACAAGCGTACTTACAGCATTTATACTTTATGGTGCTATATAACTGCTATTGGTGTTATTAGCGGGCCATTATTCCTTCCACAAGAGTTTCCGACTAATGCAAAATATCCATTTTCTATACAGCCGCCATTAAAATATATTATTTATTTACATCAATCATTAGTCGGCTTACAAGTTGCTGCTGGAATGTGTACTGATTGCAACATTGCAATTCTTTTATTTTATTCTGCAGCAAGATTAGAATTATTAGTCCAGGAAATCCGCAATGTCAGAAACGAGAATGAATTAGATGCATGCATCAAACTTCATAGTGAAATATTAAGGTAAGAAGTTTATTCATCAATTTCTTTCCTTTATTATTTATGTATATTCTTTGTATAAAACAATGTTTTAAGAGAAATATTTTTCAAGAATGTTTAGATACATCACTATTTGAATAGATATGAATATTGCACTATGTATCTATTTATAAGATAATTATTGCGAAAAGATTACACCTCATCGGTTATTTTCAATTCATACATATTATATAGAAATTATTCGCGGATTATCTCCATGTCCAAATCCATTCTTAGAATGCCAACATTTCGTAAACATTGTAGTTTACTTCATCAAGGCGTGGAGCAGCTTGATACTGAGCTGTTCCTCCGGATTCCCTTTATATATGCTGTCTTAATGTGACATAAAGTAAGTGTTCTTTTATAAACCGTGGATTGATCATTCTCCAAAATACAAATTCTTTATTCCTTAACAATTCTTTAGTCCTTAACAATCAACATCCCGATATCCGTTTCACTATAGATATAGAAAAAAATGGATGACTCTCCTTCCTTGATACTCACTAAAAGGTTGATGGTATCTTAGGGCATCAAGTATAGAAAACCAACACACACAAATAGATACCTGCATGTTAAGTCACATCGCCACCCAGCACAAAAACAGACAACACTCAAC
Source organism: Mycetomoellerius zeteki (assembly GCF_001594055.1). Lineage (NCBI taxonomy): Eukaryota > Metazoa > Arthropoda > Insecta > Hymenoptera > Formicidae > Mycetomoellerius > Mycetomoellerius zeteki. Next base: position 73,183 of record NW_017257342.1, on the reverse strand, counting down.
TCATTTGTGCATAGAGCATTCGTCGTCTCTGATAATAAACACCTACAGATTGAACTAAATCGTGTAAAACAAGCCTTACAGCAAAACGATGACGACAAAAAAGACATAACTAAAATAATCAGTAAACATACAAGTAAGACAACGATTCCTGATACACAACCAGACAAAAGAATTCTATCCATCCTCCCATAAAGAACATAAGATCGGATTGGCAGGATATCAAATAAGCATAATATCCATATCATTTAAAATGCTGAAAAAGATAGGGTAAATCTTGCGAAATCCTAATGATCAAAGACTTCCAATCGATTCTTCAGGAATATATAAAATACCTTGCTACTATGGGGAAGTAAATATTGGAGAGACCGGGTTGTACCTGTTATTTTCATTTTTACCCAAAATGAACTTTTAGTTCAAAAATGAAAATAAGAGGAATAATCTCCAATGGCCTTGATCTTGACAAATATTATCCAGGACATGATCCTGAACAACATTCAAAAGGTTTTAGCCGTCGGTCGAACATGTGTAATGCTAATGCCGGCGGTACTGTAACTTTCGAGTCTTCTAACGCTGAAAAAATATTTTATTACAGTATTTTGAGAAGCACTTGAGATAAGCTACAAGCAAATGTAATGAAAAATGGATAGTTCAATTTAAAAAAATCGACGTAACCTTGATTTGGCTTTGGCGACGCCAAACAAGGTCAAATCATTGTTACCTTCTTATGTTCCCCTCTGAATCATGCAACTATTATTAGAAATATTTTCCTGTATCTACCATAGTTTTCAAAAAATCATAATCCATTATTTAAATTGGGACACCCTGTATATACATATATATGTATATACAGGGTTTCAGGCCACCCTTTTATCTTCGCAGGATAAGGTGCAATCGAAAATATTTCAGACAAAAGATGTAGGATTTCTAAGGACCTATTTACTGGCGCTATGAGTTTGACCTTGAGTGGCATCGCCAAGGTCATATCGATTTTTTTAAACGGAACCCCCTATTTTTTATTATATTTTCTTGTAGCTTACCTCGAAGCACTATAATAAAATATTTTGTCATTAAGTATTTTTCGAGTTATAAGGCTCGAAAATAACAGTACAGCTGATGTTAGCGTCACGCAAATTGTTCGACCGACAGTTAAAACCTCTTGAATGTTGTTCAGGATCATGTCCTGGATAACATTTGTGAAGACCAAGGCCATTGCAGGTACCTGTTATTTTCATTTTTGCACTAAGAATTCATTTTTACGTAAAAATGAAAATAAAAGGTATAATCACCAATGGTCTTGATTTTGACAAATGTTATCCAGGACATGATCCTGAACAACATTCAAAAGGTTTTAGCCGTCGGTTGGACAACTTGCGTAATGCTAATGCCGGCTGTACTGTAATCTTCGAGCCTTCTAACTCAAAAAATACTTAATGAAAAAATATTTCATTATAATGTTTTTAGAAGCTTTCGAGGTAACTATAAGAAAATGTAATGAAAAATATGGAGTTCCAGTTAAAAAAATCGATATGACCTTGACCTAACCTTGGCGATGCCACCCAAGGTCAAACTCATAGCGCCAATAAATAGGTCTTTAGAAACCCTACAACTTTTGTCTGAACACTTTTTTGGTTGGACCTTATCCTGCGAAGATAAAAGGGTGGGTCGGGAGGTCTGAAATACCCGGTATACAGGATGATCCATTTGAAGTTTCGGCACTGAATATCTCGAAAACTACGCCTCGGATCAAAAAAAGTGGATAATGAAAGTTGTTCGTCTCGAAAGGGGACATGCAATGATACAAAACTCGACCCTTTATCTCCACCCCTGGGGAGGGGGGGAAATAAAAATCTTAAATGAAAACCCCTATTTTTTATTACATATTTCGATCTGCAGAAAAAATTACTTTGATTTGACCTACGATTGATGTCATTTTCGTTGAAAGATGGCGCTGTAATCGTCAAAAATTAATATGAGTATAAAACCGTATAAAAATAAGGATATCTCGAAAAACACATCCGATTAAAATCAAAGTAGACGGGTTAAATATTTTTAAAAAAGCTATCCAATGATAGCAAACTTGACCCCCTAACTCCACACTTTGGGACAGGAGGAGATAGTATTGAAATCTTCAATGGGAACTCCTGTTCCAATTGTATCCCTCTGACTGCCCGATGAGAGACTGCTTGCCGCGCTACTGTGGCCGTAAGACGAACTACGAACTATTATAAAAGGCAGTACAATGCGATCAGACTTCACTTCACTTTCAGTATACTCGAACTGAAAACATCTAAAATTCATCTGCCTAGTCTTCGTACTTATCGACTTACGAGGGTAAGTTTTTTGTGAAATATGGCTCATTACCCTCCCACAGAAATTGTTGACATGATATTGGTTTTAGGTGAATGTCATAACAATTATGCAGCTGCTGTACGAATGTATGAGCAACGTTTTTCTGATAGGCGTCATCCAAGTGAAAATAGTATTCGTAGTCACTTTAAGAGCCCGAAATGGACCGAGATATTCCTGTTTCTGTTTCTATTTGACAGCTGCTGATATGGGGATTGATATGAACACAGGCAAGAACAATTAGGGCGCGCACATCGTTTTCATTGTACTCGTGATCGTGGGATTTACGATTCAGATTTCCATTTCAGGCTTTTAAAGTGAGACTACGATTATTATTTTCAATTTCGTATAACAAATCAAACTAACCAAGACTCCTTATAAATCAAAAGTACTAAGAAAGAACATGAGCAATAGGAATCAAGCGCGGAAGACGTTGAGCAAATAATACGACTATATATATAAAGCGTAAAACTTCTTTATTTTACTAAACGCGCTTACATGTTTCGGCTCATTTTTTAGCCTTCTTCAGAGCAACATAAACTCACATATATAAAATATAACAATTATTAACTTGTCATGGTGAGCACCCACCCCCGTATCGAAAATATAAATGTCAGAATTAAACCCAGATAAGAATGAAATAAATAAAAACGAAAAGAAATGTTGGAAATCTTGAAATATAGAAAATGAAAAATTAATGTGTCAGAAAATTTTCAAATTATAATTAATTATCCCGAAAGTTAGGAAGCTCATCAAGCTTCACAAAGGCAAGACGGACGGAGCGGCTCTCCAAGGCCTACCTCCCGATCATCGACAAGCTATAAAAGGTCGAATTGTTGTCGCGTCTAGTCAGTGTCGCTCGTACACAGGAAGAAGTCTTTCTAACGTTGATTTTAAATTATTTTCGAAATTCTTTTTCATGAATTTGATTAACTTTTTAACGTTAGTTTTTTAATTACTATCTCAATAAAAACCAACTAAATATAAAAGTGACTCACTGTGCCTGATACTGACTGGCCAACATATCAGAAACCGGTTTTTGAATTACTATAGTATTGTTTGCGATATGGTGCCTTCTGAACATGGTGAGCTTCCTAACTTTCGGGATAATTAATTATAAAATACCAAAATTTTCTGACACATTAATATTTTTCATTTTCTTTATTTCAAGATTTCCAAAATTTCTTTTCGTTTTTATTTATTTCATTCTTATCTGGGTTTAATTCTGACATTTATATTCTTGATACGGGGGTGCTCACCATGACAAGTTAATAATTGTTATGTTTTATATTATACATGTGAGTTTATGTTGCTCTGAAGAAGGCTCAAAAATGAGCCGAAACATGTAAGCGCATTTAGTAAAATAAAGAAGTTTTACGCTTTATATATAGTCGTATTATTTGCGCAACGTCTTCCGCGCTTGATTCCTATTACACATGTTCTTTCTTAGTTCTATTTATTATTTTCACTTGGATGACGCCTATCAGGAAAACGTTGCGCATACATTCGTGCAGCAGCTGCATAATTGTTATGACATTCACCTAAAACCAATATCATGTCAACAATTTCTGTGGGAGGGTAATGAGCCATATTTCACAAAAAACTTACCCTCGTAAGTCGATAAGTACGAAGACTAGGCAGATGAATTTTAGATGTTTTCAGTTCGAGTATACTGAAAGTGAAGTGAAGTCTGATCGCATTGTACTGCCTTTTATAATAGTTCGTAGTTCGCCTTACGGCCACAGCAGCGCTGCGAGCAGTCCCTTATCGGGCCGTCGGAGGGATACAATTGGAATAGGAATTCCCATTGAAGATTTCAATAATATCCCCTTCTGCCTCAAAGTGTGGAATTAGGTGGTCAAGTTTGCTATCATTGGATAGCTTTTTTAAAAATATCTAACCCGTCTACTTTGACTTTGATCTGATGTGCTTTTCCAGATATCCCTATTTTTATACGGTTTTGTACTCATTTTAGTTTTTGACTATTACGGCGCCATCTTTCAATGAAAATGACTTCAATCGTAGGTCAATTCAATGTAATTTTTTCTGCAGATCCAAATATACAATAAAAAATAGGGGTTTTCATTTAAAATTTTTATTTTCCCCCTTCTCGACCCCCGGAGATGGGGGTGAAGGATCGAGTTTGGTATCATTGGATGTCCCCCTTCGAGACGAACAACTTTCATTATCCATTTTTTTTTATCCGATGCGTAGTTTTCGAGATATTCAGTGCCGAAGCTTCAAATGGATCACCCAGTATAGGAACACCCTATACAGGGTGTTCCATCTTAAAAAATCCATTCAAATATCTCAGAAACATTGCCTTAAATCGAAAAATATTTCAGATAAAAGGCCTTTGAAGGGAACATAAGACGGTACCATTGGTTTGACCTTGAGTGACGTTGTCAAGATCAGGGCAAGGTCACTTTGAATCTTTTAAATGGAACTCCCATTTTTCAGTAGATACTCTTATAGCTAACCTCGAGAGCTATCCAAAACACTATAATTAAGTTCATTTTCATTAAGTACTTTTCGAGTTATAAGGCTTGAAAGTTACAGTACCGCCAGTACTAGCATTACCCAAGGTGTCCAACCGATAGCGAAAAGCTTTTAAACATTGTTCAGGATTACGATCTGGATAACATTTGTCAAGATCATTGGAGGTTATTCCTCTTATTTTCATTTTTGCACTTAAAATTCATATCAAAAGTCATATCAGTCCTATCAAAAAGTTGTTCATGAGAAAGTTTCTTATATTGAGGGGCCTTTCTAACTACGTAAACGAAAGTCCCCCCTTGAAGAGGGGCGGTGGGGGTGTATTTCAAAGTTTCAAATGGGATCCCCTGTAAAATGTTATATATTTGGATTCTACGAAAAATAAGTAAACTTTGTCTGAAACATTTCTTTGAAAAATACTCCTATCAAAAGTTATAAACTTTAAACTTTAATGTAGAATGCATTGAAATTAATGATAAATTAATTAAGACTCATAGTTTATCTGTTTTTGTATTTTATTAAATGTTCGAACTGTTGACCATTAACATAAACACTTATTAATTTTTTTTACAAACTTTGCCTAACTCTAAACAACATTTCTGGATTCATCTTAGTGCAAGCTGTACGTATTCTTCGTTTGAAGTCTTCTTTCGTCGTAAATGATTGAGATGTGACTTCCTCTTTGATATACCTCCATAAAAAATAGTCCAAAGGTGTAATAAATCAAGTGAATAAGGGAGCCATTGAACAGAACTTCCCCGATCTATCCACCTGTCACGAAATATCTCATTTAATAGAGTAAGCGTTGTTCTGGAAAAATGAGGAGATGCACCATCTTGTTGAAACCACATGTCTCTTCTCACATTAAGTGATAATTCTTCTATAAGTAAGGGAAGATGATTCATTAATAGATTACAATAGGATTCAGTATTAACAGAACCATCAAAAAAGTATGGTTCAATTACGAAATTATTCACCAATTATTCCACACCATTCATTTAATGACTAACGATGTTGGAAATGAACCTCGCGCATCCAATGAGGATTATCATATGACCAACAATGCATATTTTGTCTATTAAGGTGTCCAGTATTGGTAAATGTTGCTTCATCAGAAAAAAGAATAATTTGCAAAAATGAATCATTTATCATGGCATCACGCATCCACTCGCAAAATATTACACGACGTTCATAATCAGTTTCCAAAAGTTCCTGAGTCAAAATCAAACGATACGGATGAAATTTTTGTTTTTCCAAAATCCGCTGCATTGAAGACCGTCCAACTTCAGACGTGTTTGCTAATTTGCGTTGACTGACATGTGGATTTACTTCAACTGCAGCGAGAATATTAGCACAATTATCATCATTAACTACTGGATTTACTTTTTGTCTTTTAATTGCACTTAATTGACCATGTACACGCAAACGATTTTCTAAACGAAGAAATGCTATATGCGATTTTTTAATATTATTTTTTATATCTAAAAATAATTGCGCTGCACGTCGATAATTTTTCTCACATTCTCCCAGAATTAACAACATATTAACTTCCACGTCAAACTGAGCCATGATTGTCAAGCTTGATAGCATGAAACCAGCTCAAAACTATCTAAATACATAGTAGATCTGTGTTTACGTTTCCCGATAAATGTGTGCTTATGTTTCTTTTGATTAACATCAAGGTTGTTTTCGTTCTCATTGTGTCAATCAAGTTCAATCATAAATAAAATGGCTAAAATTTTAAATATTCATAACTTTTGATAGGAGCATATTCCAAAGAAATGTTTCAAATAAAGTTTACTTGTTCTTCTCCGTAAAATCCAAATATATAACATTTTATAGGGAGTCCCATTTGAAATTTTGAAGTCCCCCCCCTATTCAAGGCAGGACAGGGATGGATTTTTGTTTACGTAGTTATAAAAGCCCCTTAAATGTATGAAACTTTCTCTTGAACAGCTTTTTGATAGGACAAATATGTTTAGAGTTATTAGCTTGTAACACTTTGCGTGGGCCACCCTTATACGTATATACATATATATATATATATATATAATATAAGGTCCCATAGTTCTGACAGAGCTTGTGGATAGGTAGAGCGGACTAAACTGAGACGGAAAGTTCTCTACCATTTTACAATTTTCGCAATAATTAACGAAATATTAATCTCTAAACAATACCCAATACGCGCGTCCGCGCCCGGCCAATTGCTGTCGAATGTACGGTCCACCGATCGAATCGCTTTGCACGCGGATCGCGGGGAGCGGGGATGGCCGGGCGCGCCTGCCGGGCTTAGAGCATATATACATGGAGTGCGCATTGCCTATACCTCCTATAGCTCAAACATATGTCCAAGATGCGTTTAAGTGAGAAAGATTACATGAAACTTTCGTTCTCTATGTACATGTGTCAACGTTGCAGACACTATAGTTAGTATACTCGTATTACGTCCCAGTATAGTTATTATTGGCATTTTATAAGACATGCACAGAGAGAACAAATGTTCTATGTATATATCTGTCTTTCTTACACGCATCTTCATGTATATCTTTCTCTCTCACACGCATCTCGGACACAATTTTTAATCACGATGAAAACTCACTCCATGTCTATATAGTATTGTTCGTTTTGTCTGTTTTGGATGGGTGATTTTCTCAAAAAAATCGATTTTTCGAATCGATTTAGATCGAAAACTCCAAAATCGATTTGCCCAAAAATCGACTGCAAAGAATCGATCCTTCAAAAATCGATCTTTCGATTAAGTTGTAAAAAATGCAAGGCACACAATAAAAAAAAGAAATACAATCAAGATCACATAAATACACAGTTAATACGAGGGGCACTATTTATATTTTGAGCCTAATAATAAAAAAACAGTAATTTGTCATTGAAAATGACTTTATTGTTTTTCAAAATATTCTCCTTTATGATCTATACACTTTTTGTATTTCTTAAGCATTTGTTTGCACCAATCGACACGAGCATCTTTTTGAGATTTTGTCAGATTATGTGGGATCCAACGAGAACAAACCTTTTTCACGGCTAAATGATCATGCAATATTTTATATATGCTGGTGGAACTAATGCCTAAGGTTGTCTCAATCTCACAGTATGTCACATGACGATCTTGCATTATTAGTTTTTGCACAGCATCAATGTTTTCTGACACAACAACTGATTTTGGACGACCTTCACGACTTTCGT
>NW_017257342.1:56215-65040 GCF_001594055.1 Mycetomoellerius zeteki | reverse complement strand
GAAGGTTATGGTTAAAAATGTCAAACTTTCTAGTGGAAACGTTAGATGGCACCTGACAACACTCAGTGTTGCCAAGGCTCAAAATATAAGTAGTGCCCATCGTAAATGTGTATACATAATTTTTACTTTTACTTTTTTTATTAATTACAATGTACAATATTAACGTACACATTATTAACGTTAAGTGGTAGCAATTTATTCTTTTTATGTTCTAAATAATATTGTATATATAAAATATACTATCACAGAATAGTTTCTAAGAATGCATATAAGTTACATTATATTTTAATTCCAATTTTTTAAGAGAAATATATTTTATTTGTATATACATACATAGAATATATATAAATATATATAAATTGTATCTACCTTAACTTTAATATTCAAAATAAATATTTTTATGTATGTAACAACGTCATATATTTTATCACTTGTACATAAACTTACGATGCATGCGCATAAACATTATATATATTCTTAGTTATTCTTATAATTTCAATTGGATTAGAAGGATACATACAAGTTATATATCTATCTTAGCTTTAATATTTAAAATAAACATTTTTATATTATATCACAACGCCATTTTATTACTTGCACATAAACTTGCGGTGCATATGCATAAACGTTATATGTATTCTTACAGTCTCAATGGGATCAGAAAATATGATTAGAGTATATGTATGTGTAATATAATTTTTTATATTGAGTTTATAAAAAAATATTCTTCAGATACAAACATTAATTAATCAGAAAGGTGCCAATCTGCTACAATATATTAAGAGAACTCAAAAACAGCAATCTAGAAAGCTTATCGCTTTTCAGGCGATTACGATTGTCTGTCATTATGTTACCAATGCGGGAAAAAAGTCGTTCCGAAGGAATTGATGTCGCTATAGTAGACACGTACTTAAAGGCGATTTTGCTTAAGCTCGAACAAGCATTTTCTAACGAAGTCCAATATTGTATTGGATTTGCTTGTAATGGCAGAGCGTCTTGGTTGAGATAATTTTTCAGTTAACTGTGCAAGCATCCTGACCTATTTTCCGAAATCAAGTTATTAGCTTTTGCAACTAATGAACTGTGAGAACTCTATAAACTAGTTGGATCAACTTCAGTATGTAAATTTTCTTTATTGTTAATATTTGATTGCTCATCCTTTCTCATGTTTTTAAGCAACTGATTAATTTTGTGAATTGCATTACTGCATGACAATTGACTTTCAAAATACATTTTACGAAATCGTAGATCTAGCACTGTTGCAATTGCGTAAAGTTCGTTGTTTTCGATATTGAACCTTACATTAATTTCTTGCAAAATATACTGTTTTAATTGTTTTCCAATTTCAGATTCTGGAGTTAGCTCATTAATTTTTTTACGTAATAAATAAATCATAGGTATAACTTTGCTGATTGTAGGATGTTTTTCACTAGATATTTCTACTGTAATCATTTCTAACGGGGTTTTAATATTTTGAGTACTTCTTGAACAATAGCTACTTCAAATGCAGACAACATGGATGGAGAATTGCGCTGATTAATCAAAACTGCACTCACATTATCAATTACTTGCATAAATCGTTCAAGCATATAGTAGGTAGATGACCATCGCGTAGAAACGTCCTGAATTAATTTCAAAGAAGTTCCCGAAGCCCTTTGATTTTTGCGCAACTCATCCGCCGCTACAACACTATGTTTGAAATAAGTTACTATTGATTTGACTTTATCAATTAGTACTTTTAAATCTGACAATTTCTCAAACATTTTAGCGGGAATAAGATTTATTGAATGCGCCAAACATGCAACGTGTTTATCTTTACCAAAAACTATTTCCAATGCTTTTACTATGTTTGCAGCATTATCTGTTATTATGGCATGAATTTTAGATAATGGAATATTCCAACTTGTACAAATATTATTTAAAACCGTTCCTAAATACATTGCGGTATGTCTTTCGTCTAATTCATATATCCTTATTGACACGGAAGTTAGTTCGCCTTGAAACAAAAAGTGGGCAGTTATGCTCAAAAAACTAACCGTATTCAGGACTTCGGTCCACACATCGCAGGTTAAGGTGATCGTAGTTACAGTCGCTATTTTTTTCTTAATGAGCGACTTCATACTTCTCATCTAATAATTCCGTGATTTGTTTGCGAGCAGGAATTTTGTAGAGAGGAGCAATAAGTTTCAAGATATGATGAAAACCGTCTTTCTCGACCGTGTTCAATGACAGATTATCTTTTGCAATCATGAACAGAAGAGCATTAATAATTTTTGCTGCTCTAGCACCTCTATCTGTAAAATAATTAATAAGTAATATTATTATTATTATTGTTTATAAGTATATGAGAGTAAAAAATATCCAAAATTAATAAATATTTTGAAAAAGGTGGCAGTTAGAAATCTGATCGCATCCAAGACTTCGGTACTATTTTCTTTACAAATTTAAGTAATATTAAAGTAAAATTAAATATTAAAGTAATATTAAAGTTGCAAATAATTTACCTTCAAAAGATTTAATCTTTTTTATTACAGAATTAATACATGATTGTGATTTTTTGCGTGTTTCAGACTTTAATGTCTTTGACGCAGTAGTAACCTGTATAAATTTAAATTTTATTATAGTACAAGTAAAATTATTCTTTAAACAGTTCAATGCGTAATTACAATTATTACCTTTTCTACTTCTATTATCGGTGATTGTACAATTTTTATACTTATACTAGGAGCAGCATCCGTACTTGTACTAGAAGTAGCATCCGTATTTGTACTGGGAATAGCATCCGTACGTATACTGGGAATAGCATCCGTAATGTCCTCTTGAGTCTGGAGAAATGAATTCCAAGATATCAGCTTTGCAATCATGTATACTAATTTAAAACATGAAAAAGTAATATTTGTCTTTGAATTATACTTACACATAGATCGTCAACAATAATCTCATTAAAATCAGGCATATCTGTTGTTGAGTCAATTGTGACTTATATTGATCGTTAGTTGTATTTATCATTATTTCTTTGTGGTGTCTTAACAAATGATTACGAAGGTTAGTGGTATTGCCACTACAAGAAACTTCCCTTTGGCATATTTTACAAATACCTATATTTAAACTTTTCACAAAATATTGCCACGCACCGCTTCTTCTGACTTTACCCATTTCAAATGGTCTTTCTTCATGTAATCTACAATTTGTACTTTATCACTGATGTGGATATCGTTACTTTTGTCGTTATTCTTTCTGCTGAATGCAGCCATACTTTGGTTAGACAATGGCTGCGTTTAGCAGACTCAACAGTATTGCAACCGTTTTATGATTCTCTGCGCTGATTGGATCATACTTTTAGATCTAGAAGAATAGTCCTATCTCAGCAGAGAATCATAAAACGGTTACAAAACTGTTGAGTCTGTTGAACGTAGCCAATTGTGTTCAACAAATTCAACTGTTGAGGAACGAATCCATAAAGGTGCATAAAAAATATTTTTTACGCCACTGTAAAAATCGTCTCGTTGATTGGTTGCTGCTTCCGCTGCTTGATGCTTGACGCTTGCATGTGAATGCACCTTAAGTGCTCGCTGCTATTGGTGTATTCTTCTAGATCATTCACAAAAGCAGTGCTCACGGATCCGTAGCAATGTAACGGAGCGTTTATATTGGCCGTAATCGTATGCCGTAATTTGTAAAAATTGACTGATCATATTTGAGTATTCTCTTCTTACAGTCGAATGACAGGGGAATGCTCGACTGTGATTAGTTAATTCTTACAGATTACGACATACGGTTACGACCAATATAAACGCTCCCTAACAGTTGAATCTGCTGAACGCGACCATTATAAAGACTCTAGGGACTGAATCCATAGACGTTGCTCAAGATTCGAGAGGGTCTTAAGTAGAGTCCTAGATTTATCAGAGAGGCGCAACCGGTGTTACGCATTTTGATTAGCTGTTGCAATCATATGACTTGGCAACCATTTATAGTACTAATGACATATTTCTATTTCATTTTATCCTATACATTATATCTCACTCTATCTCATTCTTGCTCTTGAACAGTATCTATGCTGACTAAATTGTGATTACTGATATTATACAGAAAGCCTGATTACTTGTTCGTTAACAGTAGATATATATGCTTCACAATTATCATTTTTTTCAATGTTTCTTGATTCTAAGAACATTAGTCTTAAGCTAGTGTATGAACCAATATTAGCATCTTAAGACCTTGCTTGAGATTACTATAAGAACTATGGATTCCGGCCTAAGTGCTGATAGGCCAGAATCAGACTACGCATTGAAGATTGAGATTGAAGATTGAAAGATTGAAATTTAACCAATAAAAACAATAGGAACTAAAATTTCTTTGCCCTCATTGGTCAAATTTCAATCTTCAATCTTCGATCTCAATCTTCAATGCGTAGTCTGATTCCGGCCATAGTGCTCTCTGCGCATTTTCCAAAGAGTTAATCCTGACAGCCCTTTATTAGTACATTCACCACATCCATTTTCAACACTATGATTTTATCGACAGCTTCGCAAAATAGACATGGTTCCCATATAGCAAAAATGGACGTTGGTGCGCTGATATAAATGTTACACAAAAAATGACCACTCTCAGGATAATGATCAGGTAACTTTTTCTTTAGAGCGGAAACGTAAAAAATGAAAATTTTTATGTATATGTGCATCTACATATACACTCATGTATACTAAAAATACAATAAAAAAAATGTTCACTTTTCATGTTTCCGCCCCAGGAAAAAAATAACATGACCGCTACCCAGGTTGCTCTCTGATCTCCTACATAAAATCGATCTTTGGTCTAAAGAATCGAATTACAGGATTAATCGAAGCAATAAAATCGAACTAAAAAATCGATTAATCGATATAAAAGAATCAATTCCTCAGAAAATCGAATCGGGATCGCCCATCCCTAGTGATGCCGATTCTTAAAAAAAAAGATCGATTTTCGGAATCGATCAATTCTTTTAAGTTTGATTTTAACAATCGATTAATCGGATAAAAAAGGATCGATTCCGAATAATCGATTTTCTCGATTCTTTTCCCAGCAACCAATTATTTAAAAAAAAAAAGACTTTCAAATTCTTTTTTGTATCACCTTACAAATTGGGTTTAAATGAATTATAAAAATAATGGTATTTATATTATAAATAATATATTATATAGAAGAGGCTTCTTACATTGTATTATAGACATACGTATTAACTTACATATATTTTTAATGGACTTAAGTCTAAAGCCCATGGCACTTACAAAAACATAATGCGTCGTCTACAATGGGCAGTAGCAGTAGTGAATTAAAGAGTCGGCGTAGAACCAATGATAGTTAATTATTTTCCTTACATTTGATTACGATTTGTTGATTTCTACGCCTACTCTTTAACCCACTACTGCTACTGCCCATTGTAGACGACGCATAAGTCAGTAAGACGTAGTAGTAATCGCATCAGCTAATCACAACAGAGAATGTAAAGTAACTCTATCGTGATTGCTTACTGCTACATCTTACTGTCTTAAGTTTTTATATGTCTCTGACTTGAATCACAGTCAATAAAAATTGCATTGTGCTCTTTATAAGCGCGGTGATCACATTTAAATTGCCTCACATTTAAATTATTCCTTGAGAATAATTAACTTAAAATAAAATAATGTTTTAAATCCTTAATTATTATAAAGTTTGTTTGAACCTTATTTATCCTACATCACAGTTCCCAATATTTATTCTTTAAAGAATTGAGAAAAATCAGCGTTGAGACTCGATTGCTAGATAAAAGCGCGGTGATCACATTTAAATTGCCTCACATTTAAATTATTCCTTGAGAATAATTAACTTAAAATAAAATAATGTTTTAAATCCTTAATTATTATAAAGTTTGTTTGAACCTTATTTTTCCTACATCACAGTTCCCAATATTTATTCTTTAAAGAATTGAGAAAAATCAGCGTTGAGACTCGATTGCTAGATAACCTACTACGCTTTTCGGAAATAATGTTTCCCGCGGTGCTGTACAGTCTTTCAGATGAGACCGATGTTTCTAAAACTAATAGGAATTTTCTTGCAATTTTAAACAGACTGGTATACGTACTTTAATTTTTCCCATTCTTGTAGAGGATCCGTTTCTCGAAGTGACACAGCAGTGTTTAAAAACTGTCAAAGTTCAATGGGAATACCCGCTGAATCATCTCCACAGTTTTTAGCATTGTTATTATACACTAATTCATCATGAAAATTCCACACAGACAAAATACCACTTTTTAAGGGGGGTTCTAAACAATCCACTTGATTTTCTTTATCTTCAACATTAGTTTTTCGTTTCATTAAATTTGATACTTTTGTGATCGCCTTCGTACAATCTACGATACTCGTGAAGTGTAATTTTTTAAAACGCGGATCTAATAAAGTTGCTATGCTAAAAAAATAATTTTTTTCTATGGATGCTTGATTGGAATTCTCTTTCCCATAGAATCGCATATTTACCTGATCTAGAATGTTAATTTTTCAATTTTTCTGCAATTGCATTACATGGATCTAAACGACTTATTATATTATTTAAACAATGAACAATCGGAATAACTTTACTTCCGGTAACATACTTTTCACCTGACATTTCTACGTTACGGATTCTATGGGAGAGAGAATTTTAAGTGATTCTTTGATGCATGTTATATCGGAGTGAGATAACATTTGCAAGTCTGAATATTTGAACAGGACAGTACTAATAAATTCAGATAGTTTGCAAAATCTTTCCAACATATAAAACATTGAGTTCCACCGAGTTTCAGATTCTTGAATCACTTTATTAAGATGTTCACCGTTGGGATTCGTTTTCATCTGAAGCGCTCTTAACTCATCGGCTGCTTTTACCGATCGTTTAAGAAAAGTTACAATCTCTTTTACTTTTGCCACAACATTTTTAAATTCAGGAGTTAATTTAATTGCATCCCCAACTACTAGATTGAGCTGATGTGCAAAGCACGGCAAATGTTGTCCAAATGTATCGCGTGCAGCTTTCACTATATTAGCAGCACTATCTGTAATCATTACCATTACTTTATTCAGATCGATGTTCCATTCATGACAAAATGATTTTATAATTTCCGATAAATAGATGGCATTGTGAGCTTCTTCTAGAAGACGAATTCCAAGATTAATAGATTCAATTTCTATACCGTCAATAAAATGTGCAGTAAGGCATATATAGCTTTTGCTATTGTACTTGTCCGTCCAAATATCCGATGTCAGCACAATGTTATCAATCTCTGTCAATTTGTCTCTTACAATCGAACTTAGCGCGACAAATTTCTCATCAATGCGACTTGTAATTGTCATCCTACTTGGAACAGTGTATAACGGCGCAACAACTTCGAATAATCGTTGAAAACCTTTATCCTCTACGATGGATAGTGGCTGTAAGTCCTTGGAAATCATAAATGTGATAGCGTTTGTGATTTGTCCTGATTTACTACCACCATCTGTAACACGGATTTTGGTTTATTACATTAAACTCAATTAAAATGTTTTAATTTGATTCAAATTTATCAGATCTAATTAAAATGTATTAAGTACAGTATCGAATTTAGTTATAAATCAACACTGAGAGTTATTTACCCTTTAATTTACCAAAAATAGTATGAAAAGAAAGAAATTTAAAAATAATGAATTTAAACTTTCTTTTAGAAAAAATTGTTGTAAAAAAAGTTAGTCACTCGAAAACTTGTTGTTTCTATTAAAAATAGATTAGTGTTAATTCTAACATATTTTAATCTTGTGTTCATTTTTAATATAAAATATAGTATGATAATATAAGATTCCTACTCTCAATGTTGACTACTATCTCAATGTTGACCACTCAAATTGCTTTTCTTTTTGACATTAGTAATAAACAAGAATCAGTAAAATTAAGTGTAGACATTAAATTCATATATATTTTAGTAATTACAATGTTTATTCTGATATAAAGAGAAAAAATTTTTATTCTTTAATTAGAAATTTGTTTATTACAAAAAAACATTAAACAATTTACCATTATATTCACTTATCCTCGAAAAAGCCTTTTTAATCGGAACTTGCTTTTGTGTTAAAGTCTGTGTTTTCATATTAGTTGTATCACTTTCAACAATCTGCAGACTGCATGACCAAGAATCAGAATTAGGATTATCGATGACATGATTATTTTCAGATGTATCTTTTTGTTGAGTTATTACAGCTTTATGCTTTCGCTTCAGGTGGTTTTTTAAGTTTGTCGTATTGTTGTGATGTTTGTAAATATTATTGCACAACGTGCAACGCTTTGATATTACATCATGAAAAATGAAATACTGTTTAATCAAGTCCTTATCAGATTTAGATGCCACTTTATTGGCAATATTTTTTGAAATAGTGCCAGTTGACATTGTCAGTTTTTTACTTCCTCTGGACCTGCAGTTTACAAAGATAATATAAAGATAATATCAAGAACTTCTAAAAATTTAATATTTAAAATGATTTAAACTTGTACTGGATATATGGGACGTATATATAATAACATTCACACACAACAGCATTCCGTAATTTACTGCAAATATACATAATGTAAACTATATAGATTTTCAGTATTTGCAGTGAATAACGGAATACAGCTAATAACTTTTTATGACTTACGTTTTTCTCTGCTATTTCATTCTTGACATACTCTGTAAACATAACCGTTTTGTTCTCTATCTCTGCCATGCTAGTCTTAAGCCTGATTTATAATGGTCGTAACCGTTAACTTATGCCGGTGCCGATAAAGTTCAACCATAGAATTTCAATGCTTTCGTTCATACTAA
>NW_017257342.1:53297-55369 GCF_001594055.1 Mycetomoellerius zeteki | reverse complement strand
CTCTGACTGCCGACCAATAACAGACCAATCACATATTAAATCAGTCTTATTGTGATTGGTCCATTGCGCTAGAGCAGTAGCAACACTATGGGCGAGTTCAAGACTGCAAAGCGGCTAGGCATGCTTATCGAGCGATTGAATATGATTGGTTGGATCTATAAGTAATAACCAATTACGTTCATTTGCTCGGTGAGCAGGCTAGCCGCTTTGTCAACTTGAACGCGCCCAATGTCTTTGAGTAGCAAAAACTAGGTGCTGTGATTGGCAGAGTACAATAGCTTCGTGCGCCCTTCCTTTCGAAATTAACAATTTGTAAAAATTGAGAATCGTCGATACGATTCTCTGAAAAATTGGATCGATTCCGAAAGAATCGAGAAATAAAAAATCGAATTAAAATCGATTTTTCAAGAGCAAAAAGAATCGATTCTCGATGCATCGATTTAAGAATCGGCATCACTACCCATCCCTAGTTCTGGGTCTACTTCGGAGCAGACCCAATCAGACCTGGGTATTCTTAGGTTAAGATAATAGAACTCAGGAAATGGATCGTAAAACAGGAAGATAACTATTTATTGTGCTCTGAACGACTCTGAAGTGAACTCGGGACTACTCAGACGGCTGTAAAAAGAACACGACCATATAACCGAATCTGATCGAACATAACCTGTGCATACTGTTGACATTTCTCGATTCCATTTTATTTCGTTTTGCAATATACGTTTTTGTGTATAAATTTATCATGAGTACTTCGTCCTCATCATCATCATCGTCCGATTTATCTGAAATGTCTATCGGCCAGGAAATGTTTTTCGATTCTACTTCGTCTTCTAAAGACGAAAAGAAACATTGCATAACAAATTATGTACAACGAAAAAGAGTTTGTAAAACATTTTAGATTAAGAAGAGATGTTGTTAACCAACTTATTTTACAGTTTTCGCAATCAGTGCATTACACATCTATTGTAAATGGTTAATACAATTCTCATTTTTGCTCATGTCATCTCGTATAATCTTTTTTCCAAAAGATATAAATAAGTAAAAAAATACATATATGTATTATATAACTCGAAAAGTGGTTTTATTTATATGTATAACAAATTTTACATAATTTTTTTTCTTAGATTTCGGTCGAGATGCTATATCTCCTGAGAAACATTTATATACATTCTTGTGGTTCGTTGGCCATGAAGTATCATCGTATAGAGACTGTGCAGACCGCTTTGATCTATCACTGAGTGTACTTTTTGATACCACTGGCTGCGTTCAGCGAAGAAAGCAGCTTAGTGAGCGCTTTGTGCTGTGCTGCCAGCAGCTTATGATTTCTGCTGAACGGACTTTTCTTCTACTGTATCATATGTATATGTACTATATAACCTCCGAACCAGTATTCCGTGAGACACCTAAAAACAATTTGAAAGTGTGTAGCCATTATAGAAAATAACGTATAATAAATCAACCTGACTAAGACTCCTTATAAATCAGAAAACAAGGAAAGAACAAGGGCAATAGGAGTCAAGCACGGGAGACGTTGCGCAAATAACACGACTATCGTAGCGTAAAACGTCTTTATTTTACTAAAGTGCTTTTATGTTTCGGCTCATTTTTGAGCCTTCTTCAGAGGCAACTAATAAACTCACATACATAGAATATAATAATTATTAACTAGTCATGGTGATCTTCCTCACCTCGAGAGTATAAATGCCAGAATTAAATCCGGATAAGAATGCAGTAAAAAAAAAGGGAAAAAAATTTTGAAAACCTCGAAATAAAGAAAATGTAAAACTAATGTATCAAAAAATTTTGAAATTATAATTAATTATTCCGATGGTTAGGAAGCTCACCCTGATCACAAGATACCGCATCGCGAACATTACTCTTAATAATTCAAAAACCGGTTTCTGATAAGTTGGCCAGTCAGTGTCAGACACAGTTAGTCTCTTTTGATTTAATTGGTCTTTATTGAGACAGTAATTAGGAAACTAGCGTTAAAAAATTAATCAAAATCAAGAAAAGAAATTTTGAAAATGATCTAAAGTCAACGCCCGACAGACTTCTTCCTGTGTACGAGCGAC
>NW_017257342.1:40754-50780 GCF_001594055.1 Mycetomoellerius zeteki | reverse complement strand
TTCCTCGACGGCGAACACCTAGACACCCACTTCCTCGATGGCGAACACCTAGACATTCATTTCCTCAATAGCGAACACCTAGACACCCACTTCCTCGACGGCGATCACCTAGAAACCCATTTCCTCGACGGCGAACACCTAGACACCCACTTCTTCGACGGCGAACACCTAGACACCCACTTCCTCGACGACAAACATCTAGATGCTTAATTCCTCGTTGATGGACACCTAGACGCTTAATTCGTCGACGGTGAATATCTAGACAACCTCTTCCTCAACGCGGTAAATACCTAGATCTTCAACGACAATCTCGATATTTCATTTCAATTTTAATTAATATTTCATTTTAATTTTAATTAATAATTTGCGCCGCGTGTGAGTCACATCGTATTTTTGCACCACGCGCGCGTCACATTGTATATATGTGACAATGTTGCCATCGCTGATTATCACAGCCGTCATGTGTGGTTGATCACGTTCGAATGTGCAATGTTGCCATCGCTTGGTTAAGTCAAGAGCCATCTATTATCGAAAAAATGAGACGTATTATACATTTTTCCTGGTCGACGACAGTAATGACAATAATAGTAATAATAATAAGAGCGACGTATCTGAATCTGAAATGTGAAAAGTGACAGATCCGGACTTTGCGTCGCAATATCTCCGCTTGTAGGGCACGTAGGAAAAAAATGAAAGCACTTTTATTATACAATCTAAGCGGTGGCTATCGATTGAGCGTATATAGAATTTGATCCGTTCAGCCGTTATTGAGATTCGATAATCTCAATCTGCCACAACTCGCCGACTCGCGTAAAGGAGGCACGGCAGTGTCGCTGCGTTTGGCTTAGCGCCGAGACACTACCTTGTCTCCAGATAATATTTTAGTATATTTCTTCCGAATTAGTTACAAGCACATACCATTTTCTTCATCTATTACACTTATTGCTTCAGTAGGCATATGATCAGCAAAATATGTTTTGAAGTACTCTGGATCTACGATGAAATATTATGTATAATATAATTCATAGATTTAGTTACTACAGATAATTTTGTACGTCATATAAAGTTTACATTAGTTGCTTTTTCCATTTATCAAAACTCAGATGATTTTCATTTGTGATGTCATGACTCAGTTAAATGTACTTTCCTTTTTCATTGTAATAAATGAGATTCAATTGAGTTTTTAACTATAATCTGTATAAGCTCAAGTTCGTGTGCTTTGTCATGTTAACTCACATTAGAGGTTATACATCTGTATTATACGATAACTTTAATTCATTTCATATTTTTCATTCATTTCATTTTCATATCATTAAAATAAGCAAGTAATAACGGCATTAACTAATTGTAAGTATAAAATATTCAAATTACTTCAGATTCAATTTTACGTATAAAAATGGAAAACAACCATTATAATTTATATAAAACAATAATATAAGATATAATAATTAAACTTATCTACATAATATTTAAGTTTTTACCATTTTGCAAATTATCGCGTATGTCACTTGCTGCCGTAACAGTGTATATTATATTGTTATAGGTATAACATTTCTCGATTATTTCATTCATTTTTAACAAGGTTATATGTAGCACAACACGTTGCGCTTATTAAGCGTACTTCCAGTCCGCTGGAAATAATGGCGACCGCTTAGTTAACATGTTGGAAAAGCGTACAACTGCTAGATGGCGGTCAGCAGAAAATCATACAACAGTTGTAAAGCTGTTTTCTTCGCTGAACGCTACCTTTACAAGAGTGTCTGATTATTTGGTCGATATTGCACCACAGTATATTTGCTGGCCTAATGAAGAAGAAATGGAAATAACTAAAATATATTTTCAAAATGTAAAGGATCTTCCAAATGTAATTGGGTGCATTGATGAAACCCACATTCACATTGATAGGCCAAAAGAAAGTCCTGAAAGTTACTATAATAGAAAAAATTTTTTCTCGATACAAATGCAAATAGTTTGTAACCATGAACGACAAATTATAAACGTTTTTATCGGGTCTTCGGGATCTGTATACGATGCAAGAGTTTTTAGACACTCGCCACTAGTTGAAAAATTACTTAATCCAGAATTACTGTATAATTTCAGATTATTTTTTTAGTGGCAAATAGAACTTCCAATAAATTTTATTTTTTAAATGTTTAATATTATATCTGTATACACTGTACTATATTTAAATGTTTAATATTATATCTGTATACACTGTACTATATTTTTACAATATTTACTGTACTGTATAATTTTACAATTGATTAAGTTTTAAGTTATCATTGATAATGACCCAATCGGTGTTGAAATGTCTGTACTTTCATTCTTTGTATTAAACGTTACTATTTAAAATTATTGGCTCTTCACCCTTGATTTGTATTGATATTGTTTTAATACCATAGAGCCTTATCATTGTTATTTAATTATAATATATATTACACACAGAATTAATAAACAATTGTAATAAATATTTATATATGTGTATATACATATTCATACTTTTCAAATTCAAGGCACATTCTTTCTCTTCCAATTTTCTTTGGCCCTTTATTTAGTAATTCGTTTTATATGCTTTTTCGAATGCTTTCATTTTATTTTCAATTTGCATGCTTGTAAATGTGTATCCATATTTACACATTTCTTTATAAATGCGTGCGTACATCATTTTTTTGGAAACAATTTTGCGCTTATCAAACAGATTTTTATATTTTGGATACAAACTTAATAGGCATTTAACTGCTTTACTGTTACAGAATACAGACTTCAAAGATAAATCAATATTATCCGGTAATTCGTCATCCTCATCGGCTGAAATGTTATTATTGTGTTCATTTTTACTCTCAGTTGCAGTCTGAGAAATATTATTGTCGTAAAGCGTTGTTATACATGTGATAAAATAAAAAGAAACCAATCAGTTTTATTTTTTAATACATATATGAGATTGAAACTAGCATACAAAACTGGTACACAATCCTTGCGGAACACTAGATAAAAAATTCGTAACTTTTTTCGTAAGGAAAGCAAAAATTTTTTATAACTTTACAGACATATCTAATAAAAGTAAGTAAATTACCAGAATTTCCTCAGATTTACAATAATGTAACAAACAGTATATGGATTGAATGCTAGTTTCAGCACCACAATACGTATTACTTTTTTATTATTTAATTTTAATAGACATTATACATAAGAATTATATAAAAAAATAGATAAACTCATACCACTCTTCATTATGTATCGTCCAGAAAAATATATATTTTCTACATCTATGAAGCAAATGTGAGAAAGAATTGCATTTTGTTCTACTTTTTTGTTACACTCGTAACATATAAACTGAAATATAAATGTACATAAAAGGATTACTATACACATTTTATATATTTTACAAGATTAAGAAGAAAATGATATTTTTATTCTAGTTTATTATTATATTTTAGGTTATGCCAAATTATATTAACAACTAAATAATACGAAACCACATACATCGTTCAAGTCCTCTCCACCTATTTTTTTTCTTCCACTTCCTTGCATTTTCCGTAGTTTCTTGATTTTTGAAGTGCTAAGGTTATTGTTGGTTGTAACCCGAACGGACCCGTCTTGATCTGTCGTTTTGCGAGGGAGCATTACTGAGAAACTCTGAATGGCTCTCAACCGCTCTGACGATAAATAATAAAACATAATCAAGTATTCACCTCAAAGATCCCCGATTGTCTTCAATACGACTTCCGTTTAAAAGAACACCATCAAGTACGCTGGGTTCGTTCGAAGCGACTCCGAGCAGCTCCCGAAAGACAAAACGAACAATGCTTATGCTCTAAGCTGCCAGGCCACCTCCGCTCCCCGCGACCCACGCGCCGAGCGGTCCGATCGGTGGGCCGTACATTTGGCAACAAGCCGGTAAGCCGGGCGGACGCGCGTATTCGGTATTCTTTAGAGATTATTTCGTTACACTGAGAAAAATATCCAGGCTTTTTCCGATCATTAATGATCGGATTGTCCGTTCAAACAATAACAAACGGTTATTTCCGATCATTTTGATCGGACAAAAGATCCGATCAAATATTTAATCGGAAATAAATTCATCGGAATATCCGATGAGAAATATCCGTTCGTTATTTTTTGAACGGACTATTCCGATCACATTATATCCGATCAAAAATATTTGATCGGATAACATTAGCTAATCAAATTATTCGAAAGATCGGATTTTTTCGATCATTTTTATCGGATTTCACAGATTTATTGCATGCACGCACGCACGCACGCACTGAAAAACAGAAACATTGATTAAAACAATTTATAGTTTCGAGCACTGTTTCTATATTCTGGGAAATTTCACACATTTCGTAGGTGCAGTTTACACAACCAAGATACGAATAAGAACGAGTGCGTAATAAAAACGCAAGAGATACGTACAGCAAAAAAAAAGCAAATACTGATTCGCGCTAGAAACACTATATGCTCGCTTACGGAACAACATGTGCTCATTTGATGCCAACGGTCTTAATGGTAATAACAAATAACATCATTACATCAGCCTATAGAGCCTATACAAAAAGTCTCTGATCACGTGACCAACTATTCCGTGATTGGCCAGCGCCATTTCACCGCATCGGATTTAACATATTTGATCGGATATCAAACTTGATCGGATAAAATACTCTCTTTTTATCCGTTCAAGTTTAATGTCCGATCAAGTTGTAGGTTTATCCGATGAAATTTTAACGGATAGGCATATGGCGGTTCATATTCCGTTCACATATAAACGGAAATCACATTTCATCGGATAAAGGTGTTCGTCATCTCATCGGATAACCCTGAATCCGATCGAAACTGATCGGAAAAAGCAATAGAACGGTTATTTCCGATCAAAAGCATTGGACATTTTTCTCAGTGTAGAGAATAAAGAAAACAGATATACAAACTGTAGAGAAAATATATAAAAAAGAAATTTATAAAATAAAAACTTACTGTTTATAAGACTCTTCATATTGAATATGAACATAAAACCTCGGTTGTTGTGAAGAAAAAAAATTAAAGTACTCTTGAAACCGTACACCTTTTGTTTAAAAAATTATTTTCTAAATACCGTTCTGTTTCAAAGGGGTGATTCACCCCTTAAACATGAATTAGCGCACGTATAAAAAAAATACGTGTCTATTAGATTTTCGCGTTTTACAACATATTTCATGCAGAATCAAATCGGTTCCGAACAGTTGTGAAACTTCCCTTGTAAGTTTCGTCACCTCCACCACTTTCTTCAGGAATATGTACATATGGAATTTTTCAACCACACAATCGAGAGATCAAAAATGCAAGCACTGATGTACGACAGCTTTGTTAATGTAATAAAAGATTTTTTTCAAGGACACACATTCGAAATGTTAATACACGTTTCGCGATGACATTATGAACGTAACATTGATATATTGTGACGTTGCCAAATAGTGCGCATAATGATGTATGTCCCATAGACATATAAGATAGACCCAGCACCCATATATTTTTCTATAGTATATGCTGAGTTTGAACGGTGCGAGAGGCAAAATATCGGAGAAACTTATCCTTCTCTGCGTGTGCATCTTGACATTTATATTACTGAAAAGAATAAAATAAGATATAAAAGTAAGGGTAATACTCAAGAATTCTACCTTCCTCACCGATTTTGATGAAATTAAAGCAGAAAATATTTATTCTAGCCTTACTTATATGTTCTCATATCTCTATGCCATCGATGTGACAGATTTCCTAATCTGAATAGTCGTTAACTTCAACGATTAATATCTCGGTCTATGGGGCAGAGCGTCACTTTTTGTTGCCACATTCGTTCATTTCATACAAAAACGCATCGAATGAGCCTAATTTCGTGAAAATCGGTGAGGGAAGTAGAATTTTCGAGTATTACCAAAGTACGTTTACTGTCAAGATGCGCGCACAGAGAAGGATAGATTGCCCCGATATTTTGCTTCTCGCACCGTTCTCCCAAACTCAAGTATATATAGCAAATGCTGGGTCTATCTTATATCTATGGTATGTCCTACCCGTTGCAGTCCTATACTTACCATGGTATTTGTGCTCTCTCTCCTACCCATTGTGGTCCTATACTTACCGTAGTATTCGCGCCCTTTCTTCTTCCCGTTGTATTCTCTCCCACGTTCTCTTTTCTTCTTGCTCACAATTTTATTAAATAGATATGATATTTGTTTTGATATGATTTTTTACGGTATGACTTAGCAATGATTTTAATTTAGCAACCAATTATAATAATATTTTTAGTAATGCAATAGAAATAGCTGAGAGTTCCTAATTATCAAATCATTATAATGTTACGTCCAGCAAACTCCCACGATTCTTTTCTTTCGTGGAGATCTGGAATTTGTCGAAAATATAGAGACAGTAACGAATTATGGACAAATTGAGCCATTGCAGCTTAAAAAGTAATAAAAATCTTCTTTTCCCATAAAAAACTAAAGCGAAGACTCCAGTATCTCCTCGTAAATGACAGCTAAGATAAATTAAAAATCGGTGCGCGAACAGTGAAGACTGAAGAGACGCCAATACCCTCCTTGGACACCGCGACTATAAAAAACAAAAATAATAATAAAATTGTCATTTGGAAGCGCAGGACCGGCGCCAAGACATTTTCCTAATGGTTAATACGCGGACGATTCTCACAAGCCCAATCGTAAAATTTAGAAGTGACACGCGACTGATGCGACGTTCAGGGGGAGGTATTTGGTGGTCCCAGCTGCACGTGCGCCTTCTCATAAATATCAAGGTCATAAAATTAAGGATGACACTTTCCCACACTATAGATTCCGGTCAACACACTTTCCTCCCCCAAAACCTTGACCAATCCGAAAGCGAGAAGAGAGTTCTACCACTAATTATCAAATCCACCAATCCGAATTCTATTAATCAATTCTTGAAACTCCCTCCTCTAAGAATATTCCTATATAAACGACGATCACGTGGGACTCTGCGCATTCCTGGACATTTCTTGATCAGCATTCCTGGGCATTTCTTGATCATCATTCTTTGGTTGTCTTTCGTGAGTTCTCGAGCCTTCGGGCTTTTGCGTTGTAGGCTCATTGCGATCTAGTTTTTGTAACTTTCGAGTCAGTGATCACGTACGGAGTCCAGCTCCAACATCTCCGAGCTACGTCAACTTCTGAACCAGACATGGACTCCATCGCCGAGAATTACATCCAGGATCCCACCCATTATTTCTACAAATAAGTCGAATATTCCTTCTCTCTCTCTCTCTCTCTCCCCCCCTCTCTCTCTCTCTCTCTCTTCGATGTTAATTATTAATTAATAAATTTTAATCCTCCTTGTTTCTAATAATACTCCTTTAACCTATCCACAGAAGTCCGCTCAGCGGAGGATCGATCTCGAGTGAGATTTCCACTTCGTCCTCCCGACCGGACCCCCAGCTCTTCGAGGTTCTCAGCACGAAGCGAAGTACCTCCCGATTTGCGTCGCTCCTTCCTCTAGCTCTAGCGGTCCGGAACTTGGACGCGACCAAATCAGTCTAAAATTCGGTTCCTGCTGCGTCCACCCCCTCAGCTCCATGCGTGCGGAGCTTGGACGTAAAAATAAACTATTACTGAGTAGTTATCAAACACTTATTGAACTACATCGTATTACTACTGAACAGCTATCATATTATTAATTAATTCTCAAGTATAGGGAAAGGGGGGGACATTCCACTCGCGATAAAGAAAAACAGGAACGTGCAGATTTTGAAGTTACGTGACAAGCAGATGATGTCATAGAAGGGAGGAAAAAAAGAATATTTTTGGATTGTGGAGGAAACCCAGGAAGAGAGATTAGAATTATAATTTCTTATCATTCAACTTTTATTTTAATAATTTCATTAACTTATTTGAGGAAGAACCGTGCACTTTCTTATCATATATAATTCTAAACCGCTGAATAGAGGCAGGGAAAAAGGAGACTGAAAATAATTTAAAAATTCAGTAGAGGAGAAGGTGGTATTATAGCCAGTGTATATATTGTGGCCTCCCTTAATATCTCTGCTATTATATAGCGAATCTTAATGATTACTTATGGAATTATTAGTTCAGTAGTTCAGTATGTATATTCTGTTATCACGTAGTATAGGTTGTTTGTTCATATACAGGGTGTCTCAAAAAAACGGATCGAAACATAATGGGGACGTAGATTGGATCAAGGGGAACAAAACAGTTTTGTACCATTTTGCAGTTGACGCAATATTTAACGAGATATTAACGTTTAAAGATAGGCGAATACAAGCGTCCGACCAGCCTACTACTCATCTACTGCTGTCGGCAGGACGGCCTACCATCCCCACCGTCGCATGATGCGCCGGCCGGGCGGCGCGGGCAGGCCGCGAGGTGCGGGGATGGCCTGGCAAGCGAGCCACTCAGAACGGCGCGCATGGGGAGGAGAAGGATAGCGCTTGAGCAGTAGGCTGGTCGGACGCTTGTATTCGCCTATCTTTAAACGTTAATATCTCGTTAAATATTGCGTCAACTGTAAAATGGTACAAAACTGTTTTGTTCCCCTTGATCCAATCTACGTCCCCATTGTGTTTCGATCCGTTTTTTGAGACACCCTATATATATGTATATGTAGTTCCAATCGGACACAGGTTGAAACGGACACACGGCGGTCCCAATCGGACACAGTTTCAATCGGACACAAGTTAAAACAGGTAAAGGTGTAATCTACCTCGGTCACCCGAAGAATCAATAAAATTAGGCTTATTCGACGCGTTTTTGCATGAAACGAAGGAATCTGGCAGAAATAAGCGTCGCTTTGCCCCGCGAACCGAGATATTAAGCGAGATATTAAAGTTGACGACTATTGAGATTAGGAAATCTGTCACAGCCACGCTGCGAAATAGTAACCCATGTAGGCAATGAGGTGTGTACACAGTAACACTCAGGTTCGGGGCGGCTATGCCTCCCCGAACAAAAAAAATAACATACTACACGCTTGGGGCCTGATCGCGTGGAAGTTGCAGCTGGGACAGTGTCCGCTTGGAATATTTTTAACCCATGAAGACAGTGGAGTGTGAGTCTTTTTAGAGGCACTAAAAACCGATTTGGAATTCGGGATGTGAGAATTTTTACCCGTTTAACTTGTGTCCGAATGGAATCGTCATGTGTCCGTTTTAACTTGCGTCCGATTGTGATCGTTGTATGTCCTTTTTAACTGGTGTCCGATTGAAACTGTGTCCGATTGGGACTGTCGTGTGTCCGTTTCAACCTGTGTCCGATTGAAAGTTGTCGTATGTTCCTTTCAATCTGTGTCCGATTGGGACTGTGTCCTATTGGGTCCATCGTGTGTCCATTTCAATCTGTGTCCGAGTGAGACTGTGTCCGAGTGAGACTGTGTCCGATTGGAACAACCTGCTGTGTCCGATATTTTTTGTGCGCATCTGGGATCTTCCCCACGATCCATATAAAGGCGCAATTTCACCTAGCGTCAAAACGCTAGCTACATTTGAGCGGCACTCAATAAAAACTGAGTTGTTCCAAAAATTCTTCAAAAGCCTGGGCCACCGCTTTATCGCTGCCGGAGATTTCAACGCCAAACACCCATGGTGGGGGTCTCGTTCCTCGACACCTACCCCACGAGGCCGTCAATTATATGCAGCACTACAGACAGAAAACTTAACTCCAATTTCAACCGGAGAGCCCACTTATTGGCCCTCAGATTTAAAGAAGTCTCCTGATCTACTTGATTTTGCAATCATAAAAAGTATTGACCCAAAATGTTTTAGTGTTAAATCATGTCTGGACCTTTCATCAGATCACTCACCGGTTATTATCACGTTTACTCGACACCCATATAATGGGAAAACCAATTGGACAAAATACAAGCTATATATAGATAAAAACCTAAATTGCAACATTCCACTCAAGAATCCGACAGAACTAGAAAACGCAATTGAAGGATTCAACATACTAATTCACAAGGCAGTTAACGAAGCTACTCCAACAGTTGCTCTATCAAAAAAATTTCAAAACATAT
>NW_017257342.1:34610-39372 GCF_001594055.1 Mycetomoellerius zeteki | reverse complement strand
CACCTTGGTTTGTACCAAATGATATAATTAGGAAAGATCTAAAAATTCCTACCGTCAAAGAGGAAATAAAAACTCTCTACAGCAAATACATACGCAGACTTAAGAAACATCCGAATCGGTTGGCAGCTGGGATTAACGAAGTAACTCCTACGAACCCAAGACTTAAAAGATTTAAAAGAAATAGAAGTATAATTATCTAACATGGTTTTATTGTAATACTTTCGTTATGAAACAATTTGTAAAAGTATTAACCACTGGGTGAATACTTACATGCCCTTTATCAACTGTAGGAAATTTACTTATTGTCAATGTAGACAGATTGTAAATAAAAGTGGGGTTAAAAAAAAAAAACATTTGAGCGGCTCCTCCCATTTTGTGGTATGTTTCCCCTCTAAAGAAGCCGTCGACAAAACTCCAGTCGATAAAGTTCTGCTAATTTTTCATGGAGCGACAAATCGCTAACCGCTGGGCTTATAATCGTTAATATATAATCGTTTTTTATACATTTAATTCCTCTTTGAAACTGACAATTAAGAATGCGTTTAAAGTGCTCAAACAGTATTTTGTCAGCAACATTGCGAAATAGATTACTATCGGTAGTAGCTAAAAAGGTTAGGAAACAATGAATGTTGTGCAATTATTCAAAAATTGTGTGCAATTATGTAAAAGTTGCAAGAAAATGAGAAAATGTTCACTGCCATTGTCATTGCCGAAATTCATTTTTTGAAATAGTTGAAAACGATTCTATGAACGAAACACGTCTGCTAATTATTTTCCGCCGTAATTGGGACTCCCCGAACTTCAAGCGGCAAAACAATGACTTATAGGGGGTCATACAGAGTGGGGAGAGCCGCCAGCGTTTTAACGCTACGTGAAATTGCACCTTAAGACGCGCTCCGAAATAGTTAGCCGAAATTAAATTGTTCATTCCTTGTATCCGAATAATCGAGAGACTCCCGCGTACAGCGATCGAATACAGTTGCCACGCAAATTCGTAGTTTAATTATTTAATCGCGTAGTCCTACGTGTAAAGAGAAAGACACTGAGAAATAAAGGTGAAGGTTCAAACTTTAAAACAATTTTACTTAATTTTTGCCTCTAACGGTCACACATCCCGGCAATACCATCAAACATGAATAACATACGTATATGATATAAAAAACTGAATATAATCAGAAATAAAAATGCAATACTTTAAATGTTCTGGAAGAGTCTATAACGTGATTTCAAGTGTGATTTAGGACCGATTACAATTTATGTGAAAATCTAATTAATCGATGATGTGTAATCTTTTTATAATTTAATAATCACCATCCATATCGTGTGCAATGTATGTTGTTCTTATAGATTAAATAATGATAAAGATAATTTTTTTAGATATATAAATAAAATGACTAGTGTTGTAAGACCTCTGATTTTTACTACGATAACGACAACAATTATGGGAGTTGTCTTTGGAGGTTTAAACATAGTCACTGTAAGCAGCACATAAATTATTTACTTAATATATTGTAGAAATGGTGTTAATTTCGATTTTGTATAATTATTTTTTACAAAAACGTATAAGATACTTTAATCAATTATAAAAATAACATAATTTCTATTAACCCTTTATATTCTTATGATACCACTCATTATATTAAGTTAGTATAAATTTAGTCATATAAAGTTAGTATGAATAAATATTCATAATTTTACTTAGGATTAACGTATTAAAATGATTATATTGATATTCATTATATTGGTATTCATAGTCAACTTTTATTTCAATGTTATCTTAAATAATGTGTGTCTTACGATGCTAATGCTGCTCTATGATTGGCTTATGAAATCTTAAGACTACTTAAGATGGTCTTAAATATAAGATCCAACTATGAATATTATAACTGTGTTTCATTTTTACTTTTGATTATTGTCAACTGAAAGTTGGCAAAAGATAGGGCGAATATGTAGAAAATAAGACTGTTTAAAAAAAAAAATAGAACAAGACTAGTTATTTCCTGAAACTTCTTAGATGCAGTACCGTATCTGGGTATAAAGTCACCTGTGTGTAAGCTTGGTAGCACCTCCCCCCTTTGCTACATAAAGTAAAAATGCTGTATATAATGTGATATAAATATTTTATTCCAAAATATATAACATACCTACTTTTTTAGAATTTATATGAGCAGTTTTTAAAAATTAATAACAAACATATACCTAAAATATGTTGAACAAATATATTATAAAATACATAATACATATATGTTATAATTCAATACAATAGTCATTAAATATTCACACGCCTTGTTTTTAAGTTAGCAAAATCATCAATAATATCGTTTATATCTAAAGAATCACATAGTGAAGACTCAATCGAAATTAAAGCTAAATCGGATAATCTATCTTGCCCCATTGTACTTCGTAAGTAGTTTTTAATCAGTTTTAATTTAGAGAAAGATCTTTCCCCTGAAGTAATCGAAACAGGTAAAGTTAACAAAATTCTTAATGCTATCACCAAATTTGGAAATACAAGTTCTAGCTTTTCAATTAACGTGACTAACATCAGGGATAGTATCTAAAATAATTGAGAAGTATTTAGCTTGTTTAATCTCTTTGGTAATATAACTTTTTATTGCTTTTCCAAGTAAACATATAATTTCGTTTTGAATAGTTGGACTTAAATAATGTAGCATATGTGTATTTGAAGCTGTAGCTTTCTTAATATTGCTAACATGTTCCATAAGAACAGGATCAAATTTAGAAATCACTTCAAATCACTGCCTTTAAAAAGTTTCCATTATTTTGTTCAAAAAGTTTATTGGTTTCACTCCTAAAGGTCAAACAGTGAGTAGTTAAAAATTTTGTTATTGCAATCACTGTAGATAATTAAACGCCACTTTCTCCGTTCAATTTGATATAATATTTGTTGGTTCTTATCAATTGTTAAATTTAATTTCAATTTATTTCTTAGTTCTAATCACGTGGTTATATTTTTAAAATGTAAGGAACTTTTTTCATGTCGAACTAAATTAGTGGATAAATGTTTCTAATCTTTATATCCAGACTGACTTGTTAGTGCACTACTATTTTTAGATTTATCAAAAATTCTACATGCAAAACAAAAAAACACGCTATCTAGCTTTGTAGAATAAATTAACCAATCCCTTCGAATATTTTTCTTTATTTGGAAGCACTCGCTGATAATAAGTACTTGAAAATTTATCGTTGGCTGAAGTTGAAAAAACTTTATTTAAAATTTGAATGGGGCCTTTTTCTACAATTGTAAGAGATGTAAGACATTAGTTTAAGTATCGAGATATTTAACTGCCGCGCCTTAAACTGTCCAACCAGAGCGCTGGAAACAGCCCGACCAATCGCGATGGCATTGAGCCGCGAGAAGAAATGCGCACACAGATGATCGACAGATCGATGTACGAGAGCTTACAGGAAGGAGCGACGTACGTGTGTCGCGATTAAAGGCTGTGTGCTGAACTGAATATTGGTTTCAATTATTCCTTTCCCAAACAATTTCCTACAATCTCAAAAGTAGGATTCGAACTAATAGTGCCGAGATAGTGTTTCGAGCAGGACGAGTGCGCACACGCATTATCGCAGGAAGAAGAAAGCTCAACGGCCATACTGGTGTGTGCACGTGAATACGTTGCGTGGTCGGCGTGATCATTTTTTGGCTGTGTGCCGAAAAGAGAAATTACAGTATCGCTGTGTGCGATTGTTACGACTGTGTCGAGAAACAGTAATATCGCTGTGTGCGATTTTAGTATTGCAGTGAACGGACTGTTATATCAGCGAGTGTAGGGACAAATCGCGTGTGTCGGTGAAGCTCGCGAGAAATAAGAGACGTAGTGTGGTTAACGCAGCATCCACAATGCCAGGAGACGAAACATTTTTAGTAGTGGTATTGAGGGAGAAGCTGCGTGAACGAGGTTTGCCCTCAACGGGCACGAAAGCAGAATTGTTGGCGCGATTGAATGCGGCTGTTCCTGAAGGTACGTGGAAGCTTGCGACGGACGCGGGAGAGGCATCGCGAGCCACGACTGACGCCAATGGTGGCACCAAAAACGCTGGTATGTCACTTGAATCCGAGCAAATTTTAAGACGAGAATTGGAGTTATTAAGAAGAGAACGGGATTTGCACGAGAGGGAACTGCAGCTTATCCATCTGGAAAACGAAAGACTGAGACAAACGCCAGAAGCGCACGTGTCGCCACGAAACAGAGACATGAACCCGAGCAGAAATTGTACCTCATGGCTAGCTAGTCATGAGACAGAAAAGTTGTGTCTTAGATCACTGCTGTCTAGTATTTCTGGCTAGTCACTAGCTAGTTACGTAACGCTCACTTCTCCTAGTAGCTGTACAAGAAAAATTAGCTAGTAGCTAGACATAAAATATGTAACAGTCATGGCATGGAAAATCATAGCTAGCTACTAGTTAGTAATGTTCTCCTAGCAGCTGTATAAGAAAAATTATCTAGTAGCTGTCTATCCTACACTAGACAGTAACTAAATAAGAAAAAAAAACATTTTTTCGATTAGATTTTTTAAAATTATATTTTGTACCTAATTTCTAGAGATATTTTTATTAATC
Organism: Mycetomoellerius zeteki; assembly: GCF_001594055.1. Taxonomy (NCBI): domain Eukaryota; kingdom Metazoa; phylum Arthropoda; class Insecta; order Hymenoptera; family Formicidae; genus Mycetomoellerius; species Mycetomoellerius zeteki. The sequence continues at coordinate 34,784 of NW_017257342.1, read as the reverse complement.
ATATTTCATCTTTTGTTGTGTCCTCTTTAAGTGCTCAACGGGCTTCTAATACCTAGGAAAAAAGGAAATTTTAACATCTGATGGGATTTGAACTCATGACTCCATCCACAGGCTGCTTCTGAGTCGCTCACCTAACGTACTGCTCTACTGCTACCTTGTCGAGAGAGACGTTTC
>NW_017257342.1:28741-34313 GCF_001594055.1 Mycetomoellerius zeteki | reverse complement strand
TAATTACTAGGCAGTCGCTAGACAAATTTTTTCGTGTCAAGAAATCTGTCTAGTGGCTGTCCAGTAAATAAGATATAGGTATAACGTCGTAATTACTAGGCAGTTACTAGACAGATTTATTGATATTTCGAAATATTAGCTAGTGACTATCCAGTGATGAGTTAGAAATCTTATCTAGTTAATGCTGTCTAGTGGCTAGATGGTAAATCAGATCGGCTAGATTCATTTCTGCTCGGGAAGTATGTAGCCGGTTTAGCGGAAGAATTCGATGGCTCTTGAAATTCGTTCTGAAAGTGGGAGTAGCAAATTCGTTTATTGATACGCACTTATGAGTTGGATAATGTCGCCGCTAGAATGCTCATTGGTTTAAAACTCAAGAGCAGTGCTATGTCGTGGTATCATTCGAAGCCAGAGCATATAACGTTAGATTTTGAGCAATTGTTACTCCAAATGAAAGCAACGTTCGACCATCGGCCGAGCAAGCTACGGATCTACGGAAGGAATTCGAGCAAAGAGCGTGGTGTAGCAATGAGACATTCAGTGAATATTTCCACGATAAAATTGTGATGGGAAATCGTGTGGAAATCGCCAGTAGATGAAGAAGAGATCATCGATTATATTATAGATGGAATTTCAGACATGCACTTAAGAAGTCAAGCTCTTATGCATTGCTTTAAATAAAAAACGACATTGGTAGAAGCTTTTGAAAAAATTCCTGCACCCGTTGGTATGAAAACTCGACATAATCGATACGAAAAGCCGAAAACTGAAGATAATCTCATAAACCGCCATCAAAGGATTCTAAGGACTCCAAGGAATCTAAGGACAAGGACGTTACCTGAACAACGCCAAGATGTTATAATTGCAAGGGACATCTTTCTCGTGATTGCAAGAAATCGAAACGAGAGCCAGGTACCTGTTTCCAATGTAGAGAGTCGGAGCATAAGGCGAGTAGTTGCAGCAAAGGGGAGAAGCAGGATGACGCTGTGGCGGATCAAGTCTCCAATATACAAAGCCAACTTTATGAAGAAGATGAGAGTCGCAAACAAGCTGTGTTTCAAATATGCGGTTAGAGATGATACGCTGTTGGACACTGGTAGCCCCGTAAGTTTTGTAAAGCAAAAGGTAATACCGAGTAAATATATAATCCAGACAAAAACGTTGGCCAAGATCAATTTCGCGGAAATAATAATATTATATTAAAGATAATAGGAAGAGTTTTTTTTGATAACTCTTGAGATTGATGGCATTGTACGAAAAATATATGTGCCCGATAATACAATGCGTTTTTCAATGGTTGTAGGACGCGATATTTTGAAGAGATTTAATTTTAAATTAGTTACAGTACCCAACACGGATGACGAAGCGCAGACGATACAGGAAATATTAAGTGTTGATATTTGTCAAGTTTCAGATGAATCAACTGATAGTTTAGATATTAATCCGTCTATTCCTAAAGAAGTGCAGATGCAATTAAAGAAAACATTTACGTTAGAATATCTGAACGCTAATTTTCCGTTGGAACCGAAAGTCAAAATGAAATTAGAATCAACGTTGCGAAACCATCAACCATTTATTTTACTCCTCGTCGTTTGTCGTATGGTGAGAAAGAGCAGTTACGGAAAATTTTAGACCGATTGCTAGAGAAAGGAACTGTAACGATGCACCCCCGATAATGCATCGTACCCGGCATGACAACCGCCGGACGCCGCTGCATTGCAGCGATGAGGGCGCGGTGCGCCCGAACATTTTAAAATCAAAGCATAATTTATAGGTACCAGCCGACGACGCGCGAAAGCGACCGAACGCCGCCGATCGCAGTGTCGTTGTGCGCCCGGAACACCGATCGGTGAGCGCCCGCGAAGCCGACCGAGGGCCACCGAACTCGCGGCGTTGATCCCCGCTCGCAACGCGTGTTCCCCACTCATTTTGTCTAGCCGGCGGGAATTCTCGAACGCGCCCGGAACAATACGAGTGGGAGCAACATTCGGGTATAAAAGCCGGGAATTTTTAGCAACGACAGCTTTTTCTCGGCATCAAGCTCACAACCACGCGTCCGCTCCAACTCCTGCTCCTAGCAAACCGACGGTACTAAAGAAACGAGGGGTCAAGAGTTCTTGGTCTCTCTTGGAAAGTTCTCCAAAAGCACCGATCGGATCCTTTAAGTGCACTCGGATCAAAAGACGACCAGGGGGTAGAGAGAAGTTCTCTGCCTCCCTCCGGGCGTTCCCGGACGTCAGGACGACCGACGCACCTTGCGCTATCGATCCTCGTTTCGACCGGCCAAGACAACAGGGGTGGAGTGTTCTCCGCCTCTGGTCAGGAGTTCCTGGCGGCCGGCCGAACATTCGATATTCGAATCCTGGCCGCACCGGTACTCAGCGTAAATCTTAGAGCATCATCTGATTGTATTAAAGCAAATATTTAAACTATTATTAGAGAATAAGCTAGAATTGCGTTTAGACAAATGTAAATTTGCATATACTGAAATAGAGTATTTAGGATATCGTGTAACGGAAAAAGGGATAAGCCCTACGGAAACGGGGATACAGGCTGTCTTGAAATTTTCTTTGCCTAATGACGTGCATAAACTGCAGAGCTTGTTGGGTCTGTGTTCCTACTTTCGCAAATTTATTCAAAATTTCGCGGTTATTGCGAAGTCTCTATACGATCTATTAAAAAAGAATACAATTTTTAAAATCGGGAAAACGGAGCTGAGCGCTTTTGAGAAGTTAAAGTCGATGTTAATGGTAGCACCAATTTTGGCTATTTTTAATCCTCATGACGAGACAGAATTACACTGTGACGCCAGTGTGTTAGGCTTCGGAGTAGTTTTGATGAAGAAAAATACCGACTTGAAGTTTCATCCGATATTTTGTTACTCCAAACGTACAACTGAAACGGAAAGTCGGTACCACAGTTTTGAATTGGAAACCTTTGCGATTATATACGCGTTGAAACGATTCCATGTTTACTTACAGGGTATCAAATTTAAGATTATTACAAATTGTAATTCACTAACATTAATACTTAACAAGAAAGATATTAACCTTCGAATTGCATGGTGGGCACTAGAATTGCAAAGCTACGATTACGTGATGGAACATCGCGCGGGTGTTCGTATGAAGCATGTGGATGTTTTAAGGACGTTCTCCAAAAATCCATTTTTCTTTAGATTTTTCTGAAACTTACAGAAAAAGCTTGTTTTAGTGTCCTGAACATGTACTTTAAAACTCAATACCCGGAACGGGATTAAAAATCGAGATATTCCACTTCAAAGTTGAAGCGTTTAACATAGGATTCCTATCTAAAGCTTATTCGAAAATGGTCTTTTATTCATTGTAAAAAAATTTTTTTTAACAATTTTTTGAAACAATGAGACAAAACTTGATATCACAAGAAATAATATGAAATTTATCTGAATATGGCTTTAGGTATTGGTTTTTAAGAAATCATTAAGCAAAGTTTACAGTGTCTATATAACGTTACTAACGCAACGCACGAGTATAAAGACGCAGAGTGAGAATGCAGCGTTACCGTATCGCATGAAGTGACGCAGTAGATCATTTTTGCACTTCTGCGCATAAGGGCGAAGCGAAATAGCGGAGTGATACTCAACTAATATTATATTTTCTGTGTATGGGGACGACTGCGTGGACGCGAATAAACTTTAGGTTGAGCACAACTGCAGTCGGAGAACGTCCTTAAGTCGTTGTAATGTGCTAACAATAGAAGACAACTCCTTTGAAATCAGTTTATCGCTATGTCAAAACAAAGATCCGAAGATTAGGTTAATAATTGATGAACTTGTAAAACGGCAAAGTAACATGTATGAAATGCGAAATGGGGTCATATATAAAAAAAGAGGCGATGAACTCTTACTTTATGTACCAGAGGGCATGGAACATAGCGTAATACATAAATATCATGACAAGATGGCGCATATGGCGACTGAAAAAACTTGTAGTGTTATTGCACAAAATTATTGGTACCCTAAAATGAAAGAAATGGTTAGCGAATACATAAAAAAATTGTTTGAAGTGTATCTCGTTTTCACCGCCTTGCGAAAAAGTAGAAGGCTACCTGCATTGTCCTAAAGACAATGTTCCATTTTTTACGGTACACGTGGATCACTTCGGTCCAGTTGATAAACAATGCGTGAGTAAAAAATATGTATTTTTGGCGATCGACGCATTTACAAAATTTGTAAAATTGTATTCTACAAAAACCACTAACGCTGAAGAGGTGATTAATTGTTTAACACGATAATTTGCTGACTATAATGACCGAAAATAATTGTATCTGACAGAGATAGTTGCTTTACGTCGAAAGAGTTTACTGATTTCGTAAATGATATGAATGTTAATCATCCAAAAGTAGCGACCGGATCTTCGCAAGCGAACGGTCAAGTGGAGAGAGTAAATAGGGTACTTGCTCCAGCATTAGCAAAAATAGATGGCTCCGATAAATCGTGGTACAAAATATTATCGGATATAGAATTTGCGATTAACAACACAGTCCACAAGTCCACCGGGGAAACTCCCAGTAGGTTACTTTTTGGAGTAATTCAACGTGGTGCAAATATAAATAAACTCAAAGAATATTTGGAGGATATGTGAATAAAATAAATAGAGATACTGATGTGATTAGAAAAACAGCGCGAATTCAAATTTTAAAATCACAAAATTATAATAAAGCTTACTTTGATAAAGGTAGAAAAAAGCCTCATAAATATAAAATAGGCGATCACATTATGGTCAAGAATTTTGATAGTACGATAGGTGCCTCAAGAAAACTGATACCGCGTTACAGAGGACCATATGAGGCAGTGATGGGCAATGTGGAAATTATTCTCGCATGGGAATGTTCATGCGCATGCGTAAGCTGACGTCACAGTCGCGTGTCGGCTGCTTTCACAACCGTATCTGCGACAGTTAGCCGTTAGATGCCCGTGCCGATCGTGCCCCGTAAAGGGCTCTAAGTCTTTACGAATTTTCGTGCATTTTTTACGAGAGGTAAAGTTCACATGTTTTATATATTTTATGTACAATGTTTTTGTTGGAATACTAGTAAGGTTTTCTGCAGTTTTCTTTACTCTCGCAACGAATGTTGGTATTCACGTAATAAATCAGCTGCAGACGTAAAAAATAACAAACAAATACATTTCTTTATTATTATTTGTATTAACTATTTATTCTATTTGTTTAAAGGAACTTTTTTCTCTTTGTAACTCCCTTCATATTTCCTTCCTTGCTAGGGGCCTAACGATACCTCAGATCTTACCCAGATATATACATTACTGAGCAGCCATAGCGTTTGTTCAGTGCGCATGCGTCACTTTATTCCCACACTGCCCATCACTGATATGAGATAATTAAGGAACTAAGGTGTAACAACCTAACTTTATGCTCGGACGTAGCTCGTCGGAAACTTGCGGTCCAAGGCTTAAAGAGGTTCGAACGGCAAGGGGAAGATGCAACGGTTGCGGTGGGCTTTAAATAACGAAACGATAGCGGATACACTTAAGATAATATATTTAATAAGATGACGATCACGCGTAACAATCGTACAG
>NW_017257342.1:16623-27780 GCF_001594055.1 Mycetomoellerius zeteki | reverse complement strand
ATCCGACTGGTGGTCGTCGGGAACGATGCTTTATGGGGTGCATCGTTACAAAGGAATGACCGATATATTGTTGCGGATATACAGAGGTTTCAAAAAACACAAAAACCGTATCAAAGGGTTTGGAAGCCCGCTAATATGAGGCCCTGGCGAGCATAATTTAGTTCGTGTAACTTGCTGCGATGATGTATCAACCCATTGTTCTTTTTGTGTATCTCTGTTTAACTTATATTTTCTTTCGATTACTGTTAAATACGCGCCTGAGATAGATATAAGAGTATTTTTTTTTAAGTTAGCGTATGTATGCCCGAGGACGGGCTAGCGGTCAGGAAAGGCCGAATTGTAAGAGATGTAAGACATTAGTTTAAGTATCGAGATATTTAACTGCCGCGCCTTAAACTGTCCAACCAGAGCGCTGGAAACAGCCCGACCAATCGCGATGGCATTGAGTCGCGAGAAGAAACGCGCAGATGATCGACAGATCGATGTACGAGAGCTTGCGGGAAGGAGCGTTGTGCGTGTGTCGCGATTAAAGGCTGTGTACTGAACTGAATATTGGTTTCAATTATTCCTTTCCCAAACAATCTCCTACACAATTAAATCGATTTGTTTGTTGTTTAAGCATATTGGCCAATTTGCCGGTTCTTCTATGTCAAAATGAATTGTATCTAAATTCTTTATAGATTGTAGCTGAGGAGTCTATGTCGTTATCTAATTCTTGCTTTTGCTCTTGATGTTGCGGTATATGTATATTGCTCGATGCAATACTACTCGATGTGGAAGGATACTGAACATCCGTTTTATAATTAGGTTGATTAGACATATTCATTTGGTTATCAGTTTTTAAAAATTTGTGCAAACTTCCAGATAATTTTTCTGTTTCTGCTTGCTTCGCTAATTTACGTTTTAAATTTTCAGTTCCAGAGAATTTTTTTCCCAACATTTCTAAAATTTGTATTGATTATAAAAAGAAAAGGCCCATTATGGATGCTTTGTTTTTAGCGATTTAAGGGGGGAACCTCATGTAAATAGCCTGTTTTTCAGGAATTTTTTTTGAAAAATGTAATGCGTAGATTAATTTGCAATTTAAGGCACAATTTATTTACGTTATAATATTGAAAGAAAATATTTTTTTAAGACTAATCGTTAAGAATAAAACGGTGCAATGGCGGCTTGAAAACAGCGTCTTGAAAATGCGCCGTGCAGCATACAGGTCACAAAAATGATCTGAAACAAAAAATACAAAATGGGTTCTTTAGTTTATGCAAAAACGCTCAGCATGACGGTCCCCTTTTATTAAAATTTGCAAATTAGCAAAAATGGCGAAGTTTTGAAAAAAAAAAGGATTTTCTTTTATAAACAATTGTTAATAACAATGTTTTAAATAAAAAAAATAAAAATCGGAGCTCGTCATGCTGAGGCCAAATATCTATAGAATTTCTATACCAAATTTCATAAAGATCGAATGATTAGTTTTTGAGCTACGTTGCACGGCGTGCGAAATTTTGCGTTTCGAGAAAAACGCGTTTAAAGTTTGAGTAATAGAAAAATCGTGAAAAAATTCGTAATTCGTTCTAACTTACCGCAGTTTTTTGCTAATCTGCGATTCCAGGGCCATAGAGTAGACCCTCCTCTTCTTCAAACTGTTCTAATTGAGCCGTTTTTTCCTGTTGTCGAAAAGTAGGAGCCTCTTTGGTGGCATCAAGAGAGCGGCGCTCCTGCTGTTCAATACGGCGTTTGTCGTCATTATCGGCGAATCCTTTGCTCTGCTTTTCAATTACGATATTGAGATGTTGCATTGTTTGAAGGACGAACGAAAATCCTTCGTTAAACATGCCGGCAGCCAAAAAAGCAGCTATCTCAATGATTTTTTTACCACAATTGAGATGTTTAGGAGCTAAACGCCAGACGATAGCGTTGAAGCTCTCATTAGCATTTTGTGTATGCCCACCTAAACATCTCTCCAACAAATCATCCCGTGACAGATCTTCATAAATTGGACGAATATGTTTTTGCACATCTTCATGTAGTGGATCTGGATGGTCAAATTCTTGCCCCAAGGCTTGTGCGACGCGCCACTTACACCACGAGTCGGCGCCCGGAGGACAGCCGTCGTGCTGCGGTTTCTCATTTGTTGAAGTATAATGATAAAATGTTGCCATTATCGCCTTTCTCATCTCAATAACAGAATCACTGTTACGCCTGATAGCGAGACCGTAGTATCTTGTTAATTTTTTTATTAACACATCGGTCAGCTTTCCTTTTCCTCCTAATTTTGCACTTTTCTTTATATTGCGCAACCGACTGCCCATCCTCTTTTCCACATGTCCAATGCACTCGTTCTTTTTAATTTTGAACTCATGACCATATGGTTCAATATCCAAAATAGCTTTGAACGTTTTAGCGTCACCGTCTCCTATATAATTACTATAACGTACTCCGTGTAATTGTTCAGAGCGGAGAAACATTTCTACGACGGCATCTACTTCCATCTTACCCGAAGAGCCACTGTGATTCACTGCACAATGCCCATCTTCTTTATGCTCCAAATATTCGGGATTATCTTTATCGTTTTTATAATATGTACATATTTGGCAATAACTACTTTTCACCAATAAATCGATGACTTTCCCCGTGTTATATCCAATGAGCGTCGTTACACCGTAGAGTGAAGAAAATCCTCGCTTTTTCCAAGAGCCATCTCCAGATACTTTGAGATTTGTTAAAGGTTGTTCCTCTTTTTCATTATATTGTTTTTCTTCCTCAACAGCTTTGTGACACGTATCATTATACATTTTTTGCAGTGAAGCATGTATCTGCTGTATAATGCCGTCATAAGCACGTACACTCAATTCACAGCCTAAATCCATCATGCCGCAAAATATGTTTATACCTTTACGTGCCACGCCTAATAAACGCATCACAAACACAATTCTGCGGTTAATTTCAAAACTATTGTTTATAAAAGGTCCCGAATTAATCACAACAGTCCCACACGCACATGTAACGGCGATTTTAAATCCTAATCCACGACTGCCTGTTTCTCCAAATGTTTGCTTTCGTTTACATGTTTTGCACACAGAAATATCCGATATTGCAGCAAAAACACTTATGAATTCTATGATTCGGTAGCAATGTGTAACATTAATAATTATATCAGCTGACGTAGCTTTCATTTTTTTAGCTGAAGAGCTCATTCCTTCACCTCCGCTTGCCTCTTCACTTTCTGTCTCAGCACTCATTGGGTTGAATTTTTGAGGAACTTTTCGCCGTCTAGGACGATTCGGACGATAATTAGGATTATCACCTTGCACTTTTCGACTCATTTTCTTGTTTTCGAATAAATGCTTATTTTAAACTGCTCTGCGAACGACTGATCTGACTCAAGAGACGCTGCTGAACTGAGCGAGGGGTCACCTTTTTCAAAAACCGTTACTCACATACACATACACATACACATACAGACGTCGAAGACGATAGGGATGACATCTGCTTTACATTAGTAGAAGCTCTAACACAGCCAGGTCAAACTTTATTACAAAGGAACCGAAAGGCCGATTGTCCGACGAGCGCTCGACTATTTGAGTGCTCCGCCCAATTCGACTGTTTACTTTCTTTTGAAAATAAAGTACAAGGAGCTCTCGGATCACTTTCTAACTTTTTTTCTCGTATTTTTGAGGAAATTTCCTATCAATTTAAGCAAAAAAATAAAATGGCTAAAAAATTTCATTTTACATGAGGTTCCCCCCTTAAAGAACATAGTCGACACTTTTAATACAAATCGGCAGATGTCGCTTTTCATTTACAATTTGATTCAAACTCAATCGACATTCTTCGACTCTGCTCGAGAGGAGAATATATTTTATATCGCACTCTATTTAATTATTGTGGCAAACTATGCTCGATTGTGTTAATCTATGTCGATTTGTGTCTCCTAAGCTATGTTCAGATTCCCACCCAAGTGGCACCAAGGCATCACTCTAGCCTTGTTATTTACCGAATATTAAACAAAGATGACGTGACACCCGGGGAATACCCGGGTGGAAATCTGAACACGCCCCTAAAAGGGAAGCAGTCTATGTCATTAAACAAGCAACTTCTGAATGTAATTATTGAATAAAATCTACTAACTTAAGCCTTAACGTGAAGTTTTTCAAATGAGAAACACAAACACTACTGACACTAGTCTAGTGTATTTATTATAGGTATGTAAATCGTAAATGCAGTATGTTAAGATTATTACAGGCTACACGTGATTCGTGTATAGTTCGCACTATAGTTTCCGTTCTCATGAACAGCAGCGAAAACCGTAAAGCGTCTATTTTTAAACAAATGAACATCGTCGACGCAATGCAAAATATGATGCCAGTAGATTCGTGCGCCGCCGCCGCCGATAAAATATCATCCACCGAATCCGCCGCTGCTAAGCTATTTATTAATAAACGCGCTCATAAGAATAGAAAATTTTTGCAACTTGTGATTTTAGCGCCTTTATAAAAAGGCGCCTGTGTGTGGTACACGCACTGCCCGCTCGGTAGCTATCAGCTACCGCTCTACTTCCGCGTCCCGCACGTTATTATCATTTAAAATATTCTTCGACCGACCTCGATACTAACGATATCTGCTTACCAATCAGCAGTCTCGCTTCCTCACTTTAATCTTTCAACATTTCCGCTAGTCGCTGGTGCTGTGTTTGTGACTCTATCTTGTCGAGTGATCGTCGCTATACTAGGTTGGTATTGATTGTGGCGAATACTCACTTTTAAATATCTAAACTTCGAGAGCGCGTAAAGGATCGATAAACTAAGAAGAAAAATCCTGTAGATATGCTCGTTTTTACTTCGTTTTGGATAAAATCGCAAAAAAGGTAAAAACGTAGTTGTTTCGTTCCTGCACTGCCTCTAAAGTATTATCGTCGCTGAAATCGTGCACGAAAACAATAATAATAATTTCGTTTTCAGATGAAAACTTATTTTGTTCGTTTACATTTCCGCTTTTCTCGTATAAATTCGTCAGTTACTCGTCATAAGCTGTCGAGTGAATTACTTCTGTCACAATATGCCGCGTACATATTCTAACGTTGAATATGCTGACATGGTTTTCGTGTATGGTTTCTGCGTAATGTTACGGAGGCGGTGCGAAAGTATGTACGCCGATTTCCAAATAGAAGAGTGTCGGATCGGTGAGTCATTACAATGACTTTTAATAGGCTACGAGAAACCGGCTCATTTTCAATTCATCAAGATCTGTTAGGAGCAAATACGCAAGTAGAAAATCGTATCCTGCACCACTTTAATAACAATCCTGAGACCGGAGAGTGTCAGCTGCATTACAATTGTCACGGCAAAGAATCTACCTAACTTTAAAAAATGATAACCGTCATCCGTACCATATTCAAAAAGTGCAGAATTTATTACCTCAGGATTATTTCAAGAGGTTGAATTTTAGCCATTGATTTCTTGAGCAATTTAACGATGATAATTCATTTCCATCGAAAGTAATTTGAACGGACGAAACTACAAGAGGAGGAATTATTAATCGAAGAAATTATCATGTATGAGCTCATGAAAATCCTAGGATTCTGTTAGGGAAAGTAGGTTCCAGCATAAATTTGCTGTTAATGTTTGGCTCGGAATTTGGAACGACTTTCTAGTGGGACCATTTTCTTACCCGACAGATTAAATTCAGCCAGATGTACTGAGTTTTTGGAAACTGATTTCTTTGATTATTTAGAAGACATCCACCTGCAGCAACGGATTGAAATGTAGTTTCAACTCGATGGATGTCCAGCTCATTACGGCAGAACTATTCGAGCTTGGCTAGATGGATATTATCCATGACGATGGATTTGGACGTGGAGGAGTAGTACCTTGGCCACCCCGATCACCCAATTTGATACCACTAGATTTTTTTACACTGGACTTTCTTTGTGTGGGGGGTCCTGAAGTAGAAAGTTTATTCCTCGTCAGTCAACTCCAGAGAACAATTAAGAAACCGAATCGAGGCTGCAGTGCACCAAATACCATCAGATCAGTGTTTGGATGCAACACGAGCTGTCCGTACTAGATGCAATGATTGCATTGCTACAAGAGGCCAACATTTTGAACAATATTTACATTAATCAAGTAACTAAATACAACATGAATGAGTAATGAGAAAGTACAAAAATGAAAACTCCGTTTTGTCTTTTTTTTGCGATTTTTTCCAAAACGAATAAAAAATGAGCATATCTCTACAAGACTTTTTTCTTAGTTTATCGATTCTGTATATGTTCCCGAAGTTTGGACATTTAAATTCGAGACACCCATTGTATAGGGTGTAGAAAAAGTTCTTGACCCCTTAAATATCTTGAAAAGTAATCATTTTTTTGAAAAATGTTTTACACAAAAGTTGTAGAGTTGAAAATCTATTGACTAATCTTATCAATTTGACTTTGGATGGCGTCATCAAGGTCAAGTCAAGGTCAATTCGATTTTTTTAAACGAAACACCTTATTTTTTATTTTAGAATCTAATAGCTGAGATCGGGAGCTTTCCGAAACACTATAATAATACCCCTTTTTAATCAGTACTTTTCAAGTTATGAGAGTTACGAAACCAACGGCATTAGCATTATCTAAGGTATTACGTAGAGATTGCCCGACTGGATTTATGTGCCCGCGAATACCTGTATCTCTATCTCCTCCTCCCTCCTACTCTTTCCTTCTCCTTCCTCCCCTATTCCCGCCTACTCCTTTCCATCCCCTCTTCCTCTTTTCCACCCTTTCAACAAAGCTGGAGACTACATAAGCTAAAGCTCTCCTGTCAAGTTCACTCTTTCTGTGACCTGCGATTGAGAAGGTATACTTTTTCGTGATACTCTGTTCTGAGATTGTTTATCGGCACATAATTATCTTTGTTTATAAAGTATTTTAAATAAATACATTATAAATACATTAAAATTTATTTAAAATACTTTATAATGCTTACTGAACAGGACCGTAGATCCGTTTTAATAATGCGAGGATGGAGATCGTAGGAGGTCTTACGCATATGTGACAGAACTTTTCAATCAAACTTTTAGGAATGAGGACAATGATATATTTAAATCGACTGTTATTCGTACTTTACAACGTTTTGAAGAAATGGGTTTTGTAAAAGACCGTAATAGACAAAGTAGATCAGCAATAGCGACAAATCCTGATATATTATAAGATTGAATGTTCTACAGTTTTTTTATCGAAGATCCGCGTAATTCAATTCGCAAAGTTGCACAACAACACGACATCGATCCTATGTCAGTTTATAAAGTTCCAAAAAAGGAGAAATTTCATCCATAGAAGATCCATCTGGCGCATGAACTATGTGAAGATGATTTTGATCATCGCATTGAATTTTGCGAAAGTATGATGTTAAATATCGATAGTAACCTTTTATTTGTAGTCAACATTATTTTTTCAGATGAAGCTACTTTTGAGCTAACCGAGAATGTAAATCGACATAATTGCAGATATTGGAGCGATGAAAATCGTCATTGGTTGTACGAGGCAGATACTCAGAATCAGCAAAAAGTCAACGTATGGACTGGAATTCTAAATGAAGCCCTTCTTTATTGAAGGTAATGTAAACGCTGACAATTACTTAGCCATGCTTCAAGATAAAATAGTTCCGGCAATCCGAAACATTGCTGGTCAAAACTTTAATGACATTTGGTTCCAGCAAGATGAGGCACCACTTCAATACGATTTACGAGTATCTGAATGAAGTTTTTCCGAATAGGTGGACAGGAAGAAGGGGTTACATTGAATGGCCAGCGATCGCCTGATCTAAATCCACTCGACTATTTTTTGTGGGGATATTTAAAGAGAAAAATTTATAATGCTAAACCTTGAAATCTTAATAATTTACGTCAACGAATAATAAATGAATTTAGAATCATGCCTCGTGAATTCTGTAGAAATGCAGTTCTTAAGTTTTTATAATCGTGTAGCACATTGTCAGACTGCGGAGGGACGCCAATTTAAGTATTTGCTATAATATGTAATATTCTTTTAACCCTAGCTCGCCATACTGGGATATGACGTACCTAATGCGATTTTTCACATTGCAATTCAGATTTCAAGTTTTTATGATGTAATTTAAGAATAAAATATGCTTTATTTCATCTTTGTTTATTTGTTCTTGTCTTACTCTAGAGATATCAATTTTGCATGTGATAAGTTTTTAATATGTTTTCTATTTAGAGATATAACTTGACGAAGTTCTAGATCCCAGTGGTGTCTAGCCGAGAAAGTAACTAAAAACTGATAGGTAAAGCGAGCTGGGTTAAAGGAATGACAAATGCTCAAACGAATGATAGTTGATTTTGATATACCATTGTCTTTATTTCTAAAAGATTGATAGAAAAGTCTTGTCGCTTGCATAAGACCTCCTATGACCACTCCATCCTCGCATCATTAAAAAGGATATACGCTCCTGTTCAGTAAGCATTATAAAGTATTTTAAATAAATACTTTATAAATAAAGATAAATATGTGACGATAAGCAATCTCAGAACGGAGTTCGAGATTGCTTATCATCACGAAAAAGTGTACTTTCTCAATCGCAGGTCACAGAAAGAGTGAACTTGACAGGAGAAATCTCTAGCTTATGCAGTTTCCAGCTTTGTTGAAAGAGGGTGGGAAGGAGGGAGAGAGGAAAGGAGTAGGAGAGTAGGGGGAAGGAGAGGGAAAGGGCAAGAGGGAGGAGGAGATAGAGATACATTCGCGGGCACATACATGACTCGTAAATCCAGTCGGGCAATCTCTACGTAATATCTTAGATAATGCTAATGCCTGCGGTTCCGTAACTTTCAACTCTCATAACTTGAAAAGTACTGATTTAAAAGAGGTTTTATTATAGTATATAGATAATTGCCGACATTGTTATGCAAGACTTAGAAGAAATAGCAATAAAAAAATTATCAGTACAACCTTTGTTTTACTACAGATATGTTGATGATGTCATCCTTGCAATTCCATCTAATACTATCAATGATACATTAAATACGTTTAACTCTTTACATGAAAGATTACAGTTTACTATAGAGGTTGGTACAAACAACAAACTGAGGTTTCTTGACACGATGCTCATTATATAATAGATAACCAAAGAATTATTTTTGACATTTATCACAAAAAGACGTTTTCAGGAAGATTCCGTAATTCCCATTCCAATCCTTTTTGCCATAAAAAAGGCACAATTATTAGCTTCATAGATAAAATTATCCACTTACCACATACTCGTTTTCATAAAAAAAATTTAATAGATGTTCAAATTTTTCTCAACAATAGTTATTCTCTCTCTTTCATCTTCTCTATAATTGAAAATAGAATAAAATTCCGTGTACATAAAGAACACATTACACATAATGCATATGTCAAAGATAAATATTTTACAATTCCTTACGTCAAATCTATCTCCGAAAGCTTCCTTCCTATTTCCAGTATGTTCTATTGCAAACTAGTCTTTTCCATCCCTAACACACTTAAAGGTTTTATTAAGAAGGGAAAAGATAGATTTACTCTCCAATCAGAACGTAGTATACAAGATTTCTTGTGATGATTGTGAGGCCAGCTATGTCGGTCAGACTAAAAGAAAATTAAGTACGAGATTATATGAGCATATCTCTGATATAAGGAAAAAAACTGGTTCTTCTACGGTCATAACAGATCATCGTATTAATTTTGACCATAATTTCAGATGGAATAAAGTAAAGATTTTGGATAGTGAATCTTCATATGACAAAATATTGATATCTGAAATTATCCATATTATAAAAGACAAAAACAAGGTTTTAATAAACAAAATGATACAGATTCTCTACCAGAATCTTATTTACAAATTATACAATCTCTCTCTCTTTCATGACCACCTTCTTTCTCTCTCTTTGTACATTACCTCTCCTCTATCGTTCTTTGTCTATTATATTTTCCCCTTCTCATGCTCTTTTCTTTTATTTTACCATATCAACCTTCTTGTTCTTTTCAATGTTTACTTATACTGTGTCAGTACACGAATGAAGAAAGGCAGGATTTTTCACTCTCTTCGCATTTGCCTGATTAAAATCCACTTTAAGGTATTCATTCTTTTTATTCAGTTGCTTATTTTTAATGTTCTCTACATATACTTCAACGTGTTCATATTTCTTATTTTATATTACTGTTACTGTTTTATATTGATTTATCATTTTCTGTATGTGTATTAGTTCATATTTCTTATATTTTATATTACTGATTTATATTTCTTATATTTTATTTTATATTTCTTCAAAAGAACTAAGAAAGAACATAGGCAATAGGAGTTAAGCGCGGAAGACGTTGCGCAAATAATACGACTATGTGAAGAGTAAAACTTCTTTATATTACTAAACGCGCTTACATGTTTCGGCTCATTTTTATTTGGGAGGTGAGGGTACATCCTGGCTGGCGGAGCCGCTGTGGGGAGTGAGATCTGACGAGTTATGACAGGTCCTATTATAAAGAGTAAGAATGGTGGATGTCGCGAGTTCTACCCGGCGACGGTGGGCGACCGGATGGTGAGGGTGTGAGGTAATCTACCCCCTCACCATTCGATAGGGAAGGGTGCGGCTTCCGCGAGGTGCGCCGTGTGGGTGTACGACCTGCGTGGGCGGTCTCGCGATCCCCTCGGGCCGAAGGGCTCGTGGGGGCGCGGGATGGTTTCTCGCCGGGCGCGCCTAGTTGCGCGTGTATATTGAGGTTGAAAGGGCGGGTTGGCGATCGGATCGCCCCCCTCTCGACGAGCAGTCGCTGGGGAGCTCCGGCGAGTCGAGTCGGCCGCTCCCTGACACTGCGGTGCGCGGTAAGGGGGAGGCCTCCTCGCGGTCTTTGGACTGCGAGATGGCTGAACCCGAGGAAGCGTCATCGGAGGCATGGGCCGAGGCGAGGGACACTCTGGCCCCTCCCCCGATGCCGACAAAAAGGGGGCGAGGGAGGTCGGTGATCGACTCCTGGCCCGTTGAGCAATTCACCGGCGATAAGCTGGAGCAACGTGCGAGGGAAAGAATCGCTGAAAGGTTTCGGAGGGACGATGTATTTATTGTTGACCCCTCGAAGCTTCCGCGAACACGAAGGAATGAGCGCCGGCTTAAGGAGGCGAAGGATCTGGCCGTAGAATACGGCCG